>NC_083279.1:94764115-94984115 GCF_963506605.1 Zootoca vivipara
GTCCGAAAGCAGCTTCACGGCACCAGGGAACTGTGGAAGAGGTGGCGGCGAGGAGGGCAAGGGGGGCTCTTGAAGCCAAACCCACTCCTTCAGACAGGACGGGTCTGCGAAACCATCCACTCGAGTTCCAATGTTCAGAGGGGAGCGACATCTCTAAAAGTATCCAAAACAGCAATTCCCACACCCAAAAGGGAAGGTTTGCCAGCAGGGCTTGGGGGAACCCTGAAGTTTGCAAAAGTGCACATGATCGAGTAGGTGGGGGAGCTTAAGTGGGAGAGACAAAAGAGCACACAAACACCAAAAACCACAGCTGGGGGAACCAGAAACCTCAGTGGGAGGGAGAATGGAATGGAGTATTCGGAGGAAGGGCATATCTGGCTGGCTGGCTAGAACGCTGGACAGAAGCAAGGCAAATTCCTTCCTTCCTTCCTCCCTCCCTTCCTCCCTTCCTTCTTTTTTTTCTTTTTCTTTCTTTCTTGAATTTTATTGAACTCTCCCCTTAATAAAAAAATATTACAGCTGTCTAAGATACAAAACAAGATAAAGAAAAGGAAAAGGGACAATAGAGATAAAGAGAGAGAAGAGAGAAAAGGAGAAGGGGAGGGGGACCGGGACCAAGAAAGCAGAAACAGAGAAACATTAGAAAAAACTACAAAAGATAGGCTTCTGAATTTCCATCAGCTGGTCACGTATCAGAAGAAACTATCATTATTTAAAACCATCGGTCAATACAAACAACTATCTATTCTGTTTTCTGTTAAACAACATTTCCTCTAAGTTGCAGGGTCTCATAGTCATATAGACATGGGCAGTCCCACCACACTCGCAGGAACACTTGGTGGGGACACATGACGGGGCCTTCTTGGTGGTGGCTGCTCCAGGGAAACTTTGGAACTCCCTCCCAGGAGAAGCCAGACTGGCTCCCTCCTTGCTGTTCTTCTGCCGGCAGGTGAAGACTTTCTTGTCCCAAGAGGCTTGTGGGAACTGGTTGCTTTTAATGGAAGGGCTGTTGCCCTGCTGTTTTTATTGTAGTGGTGTGTAATTTTTTTCTGGGGAGACGCAGGGGTATGCATACCCCCAAACATTTTGTGAATCTAAGTTTGGCCTCATTGAGGGGCAGTATTTCAATATGAGTAGGAAAATGAGGGTACCCCTAGACATTTTTAAAGAAAAAAAGCACTGTGTGTATGTTTTAAACACTACTCTCTCTCTCTCCACACACACACACACACACACACACACACACACACATTTTATATACACATTATATATATATATATAAAAAATTCTATGAACATTTAATTGTTTTTAGTGATTGTTTTTTCTATAGTTCTGGCAATTCTTCTTTTATCTGTATGCCGCCTTGAGTCCCTCAAGAGGAAAAGGCAGGGCATAAAATCAATATACAACAGCTTAGCTAAAGGTAAAGGGACCCCTGACTGTTAAGTCCAGTCGCGAACAACTCTGGGGTTGCAGCATTCATCTCGCTTTACTGGCCAAGGGAGCTGGCGTTTGTCTGCAGACAGCTTCCGGGTCATGTGGCCAGCATGACTAAGCTGCTTCTGGTGAACCAGAGCAGCGCACGGAAACACCATTTACCTTCCCGCCAGAGTAGTACCTATTTATCTACTTGCACTGGCATACTTTCGAACTGCTAGGTTGGCAGGAGCTGGGACAGAGCAACGGGAGCTCACCCAAAGTATTGGAGCCTCAGCTTCAGGATCTGTCCTTCCAGTGAGCACTCAGGGCTGATTTCCTTCAGAGTACAGGTTTTGCCACTCTTTTGTTGACTATGAGGGCCACTCAATTTCTTCTACGGGATTCTTGCCCACAGTAGTAGATATGATAGTCATCCAAACCAGAGGTACTACTGTTTTTTTAAACTGCCCAGAGTGGCTGGGGAAACCCAGCCAGATGGGTGGGGTACAGTGGTACCTCGGTTTATGAACACAATTGGTTCCGGAAGTCTGTTCATAAACTGAAGCAAACTTTCCCATTGAAAGTAATGGAAAGTGGATTAATCTGTTCCAGACGGTCCACGGAGTACTTAAACGGAAGCATTCATAAACTGAAGTGAACTTTCCCATTGAAAGTAATGGAAAGTGGATTAATCCGTTTCAGACGGGTCCGCGGAGTACTCAACCTGAAGCATACTTAACCCGAAGCATGGGTGTAATTGGTTCCGGAAGTCTGTTCATAAACTGAAGTGTTCATAAACTGAAGCAAACTTTCCCATTGAAAGTTACAGGTAGGTAGCCGTGTTGGTCTGAGTCGAAGCAAAATAAAAAAAATTCATTCAGTAGCACCTTAAAGACCAACTAAGTTTTTATTTTGGTATGAGCTTTCGTGTGCATGCTTTCGTTTGCACACTTCTTCAGAAGTATCTGAAGAAGTGTGCATGCACACGAAAGCTCTTACCAAAATAAAAACTTAGTTGGTCTTTAAGGTGCTACTGAAGGAATTTTTTTATTTCCCATTGAAAGTAATGGAAAGTGAATTAATCCGTTCCAGATGGGTCCGCGGCATTCGTAAACCAAAAATTCGTAAACCGAGGTGTTCATAAACCGAGGTTCCACTGTATAAGTAATAAAGTTGTTGTTGTTGTTGTTGTTGTTGTTGTTGTTGTTGTTGTCCCTGAACCACCTTACCCTATCATCTAATGAAAAAGAACTGCCACCCCCTCAGACAGGATGTCGAGTAATATAGACCACACAAGTCTGTCCCGGTCCATTTGTGGAGAAGGAATCAGTTTCACAAGAAAAATAATAATGAGCCATCTCTCCATGAACTTATGAATTGCGAGTCATTCCAGTTTTGGGAAATTACGTGAAGTAGAGATCTGAGGCCTCTCTCATTATACCAGCAGGCTGGCGTTGTGGTTTCGGTGCTCTGTGTACATGCAATGGGGCCTGTGGCCGGTTGAGGGCAAGTACTCATGTCATTGGGGGGGGGGGTGTTCAGTGATCCAAAAACAATGACAAATTGGTCCTTAGTGAGATGCTGTGGGTGCACAGCAAACCAGGACATCAGTTTGCAGGGAAATTTATGAGGGCTGTTGGTTAGCCGGGCCGCGTCTTTCGTTGCTCTGTGTCTCTGACACACAAGAGAAAGTGGTTTGAACTCGGAGACCTTTCTTGAAGAAGGAATTCCCTCTCCTCGTTGCGTCTGTCAGCTTCATCCTTTTGACCACTTCCCATATTGCACCTACTCAATCTTCCAATATGGGTGCTTCCCAATTACCGCTAATTGCCATAAGAGCTGCCGTGAATAAATGGATCATCGTGTCTCTATCCCCCGAGGAGACGTGGGTGGCGCTGTGGGTTAAACCACAGAGCCTAGGGTTTGCCGATCAGAAGGTCGGCAGTTTGAATCCCCGCGACGGGGTGAGCTCCCATTGCTCGGTCCCAGCTCCTGCCAACCTAGCAGTCCGAAAGCACGTCAAAGTGCAAGTAGATAAATAGGTACCGCTCCGGCGGGAAGGTAAACAGCGTTTCCGTGTGCTGCTCTGGTTTCGCCAGAAGCAGCTTTCTACTCATGTAAAAACACCAGGCAGGCCCCACAAATAACCCAGAGATGCATTTTAAATAAAAGCAGACATTCTACTCATGTAAAAACACGCTGATTCCCGGACCATCCGCGGGCTGGATTTAGAAGGCGATTGGGCTGGATCCGCCCCCCGAGCCTTAGTTTGCATACCCATGCTCCTAATCTCAAGGTTGTGGGTTCGAGTCCTGAGTTGGGCAAAAGATTCCAGCATTGCAGAGGGCTGGATTAGATGACCCTCGTGGTCCCTTCCAACTCTACAATTCTGGGACCTTGATGTGGCACAAGAGGTTAACTAGCAGGTAGAACAGCACAACAAATCCTGTAATACTCAGTTTTATCTGTTAGCGTGCTCCAAAAGATAAAAAGCCGGCCTTATCTTTCCCAAAAGCGATTAGCGCGGAGCCACGATTTTTCCAATTGCTGCTTATGTTTTTTTCTTGGAAGGAGAAACCCTGCTTTGCTTACAGGAATGCAAAAGCGAGTCCGAGGGATGATTTACAGGGTGCTTGAGAAGTGACCAGTGGTCTAACCCCTGAGCATTTTCCTTCTCGCCTTTAAGCCGGTCAGAATTCAAGGAATTCCAGCAGACACTCAGCTCCAAAGGTGTTGCTTGGAAAAATGAACAAGAGATTTATTGTCAGTTGCATCAAATCAAATCAACGCACCTCTCTGGGATACATTGGTATGTAATCGCAGGATTTTAAAAGCTGCAGTCCCGAACATCCATAACAGGATAACCAGGAAGATACCTCGGATGTCTGCTTTCCATGGAGTTTGATCATTATTCCACTTAGACCCATGCTACCTACACTGTTTAGCAGCGGCAGAAGTTCTCCCGTGTTTCAGAAAGGAGACATTACCAGCTTTTCCTAGTCCACAACTGAACCAAGGACCTTCCGGAGGCAAAGCAGATGCTAATGAAAATCATAGAATCATAGAGTTGGAAGAGACCACAAGGGTCATCCAGTCCAACTCCCTGCCAAGCAGGAAACACCATCAAAGCATTCCTGACATATGCCTGTCAAGCCTCTGCTTAAAGACCTCCAAAGAAGGAGACTCCACCACACTCCTTGGTAGCAAATTCCACTGCCGAACAGCTCTCACTGTCAGGAAGTTCTTCGTAATGTTTAGGTGGAATCTTCTTTCTTGAAGTTTGAATCCATTGCTCCGTGTCCGCTTCTCTGGAGCAGCAGAAAACAATCTTTCTCCCTCTTCCATATGACATCCTTTCATATATTTGAACATGGCTATCATATCACCCCTTAACCTTCTCTTCTCCAGGCTAAACATACCCAGCTCCCTAAGCTGTTCCTCATAAGGCATCGTTTCCAGGCCTTTGACCATTTTGGTTGCCCTCCTCTGGACACGTTCCAGTTTGTCAGTATCCTTCTTGAACTGTGGTGCCCAGAACTGGACACAGTACTCCAGGTGAGGTCTGACCAGAGCAGAATACAGTGGTACTATTACTTCCCTTGATCTAGATGCTATACTCCTATTGATGCAGCCCAGAATTGCATTGGCTTTTTTAGCTGCTGCATCACACTGCTGACTCATGTCAAGTTTGTGGTCTACTAAGACTCCTAGATCCTTTTCACATGTACTGCTCTCAAGCCAGGTGTCACCCATCCTGTATTTGTGCCTTTCATTTTTTCTGCCCAAGTGTAGTACCTTACATTTCTCCTTGTTAAAATACATCTTGTTTGCTTTGGCCCAGTTGTCTAATCTGTTAGACAACTGTCGACTCAGTGTGTGGAAGGCGAACTCCATGCGAGGGAAAATTGGAAAAACGGATTGAAAATAAAACTGCCAATATCTATAATGTAAATATACTGTATTTTCCCGTGTATAAGACGAGCTTTTTTGACCCAAAAATGAGGTTCAGAATTTAGGGTCGTCTTATACACGGGAAGTGCTGAGTGGGGGCGGGCGAATGGTTTTTTGGTGCGAGCCCGAGATTGTAAGCGGCAATTGTAAGCGACGCAAGAGGTTGTGTGCTGCGTTCTGGCGGGTGAGCGATTTTTGGCACTCCCCCCAAATAATCCCCCCCAAAGCTCAATCCTCCCTATTTTCTAAATTTTGAGCCCCCCTCAAAAAAAAATAGGGGTCGCCTTATAGATGGGGATGTCCTATAGACGGAAAAGTACGGCAAATCTATGGTGCGACCACACTTGGAATAAATTGTAGGGTTGTGATCACAGCACCTCAAAAGACACCGGGCCAGCCCACTCAATGAGACAAGGGGAGTCAGCTGCCTTGGGTAGCAGGATTTCCTGGAGCAGCAGATTCCAATGTTGAACTTCCTTCCCCCTCGTTCCTGGAGGGGAGTAGCTGCCATTTGGGAGATCACAGAACCATAGAGTTGGAAGGGACCCCTAGAGTCATCGGTCCAGTGTACCTGAAAGAGCGTCTCCACCCCCATCGTTCTGCCCAGACACTGAGATCCAGCGCCAAGGGCCTTCTGGCGGTTCCCTCACTGCGAGAAGCAAAGCTACAGGGAACTAGTCAGAGGGCCTTCTCGGTAGTGGCACCCGCCCTGTGGAACACCCTCCCATCAGAGGTCAGAGAGATAAACAACTACCTGACATTTAGAAAATACCTAAAGGCAGCCCTGTTTAGGGAAGTTTTTAATCTGTGATATTTGATGTATTTTAATGTTTGTTGGAAGCCGCCCAGAGTGGCAGGGGAAGCCCAGCCAGATGGGCGGGGTATAAATAAATTATTATTATTACTTTTATTATTACTTAGTCCAACCCCCTGCAATGGAGGAATCTCAGCTAAAGTTGAAATTTCAGGAGGGGAGAATTGTGTTGCGCTCAGGTCCTGCTTGCAGGGTTCCTACAAGCACTGGGTTGGCTACTGTGAGAACAGGATGCTGGACTAGATGGGCCATTGGCCGGATCCTGCAGGCTCTTAAAGGGGTCACGACATCATCTAAGTCCCGTGAGTCTAACGGCATGAACCGGGCCTCCGTCCCAATGCAATGGCTGAGAACAGTTTAGTCCAGGCATAGGCAAACTCGGCCCTCCAGATGTTCCGGGACTATAACTCCCATCATCCCTAGCTAACAGGACCAGTGGATGATGGGAATTGTAGTCTCAAAACACATGGAGGGCAGAGTTTGCCTATGCCTGGTTTAGTCTACTGTTTGAGCTCGCTGGGGAGGTCAGTAACCAGGATCTGTGCAAGGCTTATGAAAGGCCAGGGGCCCAGGAAAAAGGATAAATGGATATTACGAAACCTTGCCAAAGAGAGAGCAGACTCTTGAAATGTTTTCCCAAGGCGGGCAAGTGAGCTTGTAGGAAACAAGCGCTAAGATCTCAGACGGCATCCCCACCTCATCGGAAAGGGAGACGTTGTTAAAGCAAACCACCGTTCGGCACAGATCCTTTCACTTTACAGAAAAGGCAGACCCCCCAGGGTGGGGAAGAGGCACTTCTCGACTGACAAAACTCGTTAGCGAGCAAGAAAGAGAGAGAGAGATGGAGCTCACATCCTGTGGGGGGCACATCTGGTTCTAGTAATGGAAAAAGATGGCACTCGGGAGCAGGACGCATGAGTCAGCAGACGACTCAGCGAGAAAGCAGGGGCAGGGAAAGGCTGCGGAGGGCTCAGAGAAAACGCAGTCACTCCAGCCAAAATGCGACTAAGAGGCAACATGATACAAGCTCATAAAACTCCTCCTCCTCTCTTGACGCTAGAACTCGTTGACCCTCTCATAAAGCTGAATGTTGCAAGATTCAGGTCAGATAAAGGAAAGTAATCCTTCACACAGAGCGCCGTTCATCTACGGAACTCACCGCCACAGGAGGCAGCGCCGGCCACCAACCTAGATGGCTTTGGAAGAATATGAGACAAATGCATGGAGGAGATAAGTGCTGGGGGGGGGGGGGAGAGACGTTTATCTCTCCACTTTCTCCATGCCATGCAGAATTTTATAAACTTTTATCATGCCACAAAAACGTCCTGAACGCTGCAACCTTTCCTCATTGGGGAGTCGCTCCATCCTCTTCAACCAAACGTTGGTGGAGATGGGCCTTTAAAATTAGGTGAGATTCCAGCATCGCAGAGGGTTAAACTAGATGACCCTTGGGGGTCCCTTCCAACTCTACGATTCTAGATGCATCTTTGAGAATGTCATGTGAACAAAGATTTAAAACCACGGACTGCACAGTAAATAGGAGTGTGAACACAGCAGCAGTTAGTTAAAATGGAGAGGGCAGTGCAAGAACCAGGAGTTGTCTTTTTTTTTTAGTCTTCCTTCATGCATGAAGCCCATGAAATGAATCATTAGAACCGAAAAATGAAATTAACATCCCAGGCATGGAAGCCCAACAGGCTTGCATGTGCGTTAAGAGAAAAGTAAACACACACAGCCCTTTTGGAATTGCAAGATCTGAGAACAGCAAATGTCTCTCAAAATAAACACAGTCAGCCTGGGAAATGGGACATCAAAACAGGAATTCGGCTTCCCATCGCAATGCTTGTCGTCTGCTTTGAAGACAAGAAGCAAAGTTTATTTATTGGCTGTGGATAGGCTATTTCTGCAACCCTATTTTGGACATAATCCTTGAAGCAGGGGGCGGGGGGGGCGGGGAGAAAAGCGGTTCAGTCTGCATTTAACAGAGAACCTGCTTCATTTGCACTCCCCAGAACGAGACACAAATTGAAACACAGCCACCCCTTGGAAATTGCACTCCTCTGAATTTTGCACAGCTAGTCATGTGTTCTGATATGCACAGGCTAGCTAGGGAAAGGCATGCAGCGAAACACACCTAAACCAGCAAAAATCATGTGCAAAAATTGTGCTAGGGAAACTTGCACACAAAAATGTATTTAAACAGGAGACATTCTCAATCCGGAGAAATGAACGCAAAAATGGGAAAATGCAAAACAGAGAGGAACCGAAATCGACAGATTCACCTGATCCTTAGCTTCAAGCCAAATGAGAAGCATGGCAGGAAGTTCTAGATAAGCAAGGCTCATTTTCAGGTGTCACAAGAAACCATGGTTTGCTGTAAAAAGAAGAATGTTTGATATTGAAAATAATGAATTTACCAGAGCCTAGGAAGGTGTCTAATGGATCAGACAACTGGTTCATTAAGCTCAGTACTGTCTACACTGATGGGCAGCAGCTTTCCATAGTTTCAGGCAGGGGGCACTGACAGGCCTAACTGGAGATGCAGGAATTGAACCTGCAACCTTCTGCATGCAAAGCAGGGGCTCTGCCACTGAGCTACAGCCCGCGAAAATGGCAAGAAAGTACTATGTGCTGGTACAGCGCCCCAAATTTAGTCACTTTACTGCTGCACGAAAACCGATTGCTTGCAAACTTATTATTTCTGGAACCAATTAACACGAAAATAGACCACAAACTTGACATGAGTCAACAGTGTGATGCAGCAGCTAAAAAAGCCAATGCAATTTTGGGCTGCATCAATAGGAGTATAGCATCTAGATCAAGTAATAGTACCACTGTATTCCGCTCTGGTCAGACCTCACCTGGAGTACTGTGTCCAGTTCTGGGCACCACAGTTCAAGAAGGATACTGACAAACTGGAACGTGTCCAGAAGAGGGCAACCAAAATGGTCAAAGGCCTGGAAATTATGCCTTTTGAGGAATGGGTTAGGGAGCTGGGTATGTTTAGCCTGGAGAAGAGAAGGTTAAGGGGTGATATGATAGCCATGTTCAAATATATAAAAGGATGGCATATAGAAGAGGGTGAAAGGTTGTTTTCTGCTGCTCCAGAGAAGCGGACACGGAGCAATGGATTCAAACTACAAGAAAGAAGATTCCACCTAAACATTAGGAAGAACTTCCTGACAGTAAGAGCTGTTCGGCAGTGGAATTTGCTACCAAGGAGTGTGGTGGAGTCTCCTTCTTTGGAGGTCTTTAAGCAGAGGCTTGACAGCCATATGTCAAGAATGCTTTGATCGTGGTTTCCTGCTTGGCAGGGGGTTGGACTGGATGGCCCTTGTGGTCTCTTCCAACTCTATGATTCTATGAAAATGAGCTCAAACAAAATATGGAAATTAACCATCAGGGAAATGGAATAAACTGTCGTGGGAATGAAGCCACAGTACATCCTACAAGCCTGAAATCTGCTTGCCCCTGGTCTACAGTGCACTGAATGACAGCAGCTCTCTGGGGCCTTTCCCAGTGCAGGACTGGGAACTCGGAGAAGGCAGGACTGGAACTCAGGACCCTCTGCATGCAAAGCAGATGTCTGCCTCTGGGCTAAAGTGGGGATGTAGACACATAAAAGTGTAGAATCATCACCAGTGGCAAGCCTACGCGCTTGTTGATAACCACACTCCTTCCTTTAGTTTGTTGTTGCCATGAGGTTAATTGGGTTGTCTTCGCTTTTAAAATCTCATCCAAGCCTTCGAGCTGCAGAGCCCATAAAAACAACCAAGCCTAAAAGATTGTTTAGACTCCATATAAATGCAAACCATTTGTTCCAGGCATGTGATTCTCCTGTTTGTTAACCAGGGTGAAGCAATTCCCCCCCCCCCGCTCCATTCCTAATCTCTGTGTGCGCTGCAAGACCCGCAGTCTTTGCAAAAAAAGATGCGATTTTTAGCTAAGCTAATGGACATTAGTATACCTGCTAAGGTTTCTCCAAGAGCCCCCTATTAAGCGGACCAAAAAGCTTCCATTTCCCCAGAGATGGTTATTTTAAGGCTCTTTAAAAAAGAAGAAACATGGCTTAACATCACTTTTTCCAAACGGAACAGCCAATGCAAAAGTTCTCCCAGATGTGCAATTTTCACAAATAAGAAACGAAGTGCTGTTTTGACAACACTCTCCCCAAAGTGTTACAATCAACTTCAATATATATTCAAAATGCATGGGGAGGGGGGGGGAAGGAGTTTTCCAGGTATAAATGGGTATGTTTAGCCTGGAGAAGAGAAGGTTAAAGGGTGATATGATAGCCATGTTCAAATATATAAAAGGATGTCATATAGAGGAGGGAGAAAGGTTGTTTTCTGCTGCTCCAGAGAAGCGGACACGGAGCAATGGATTCAAGCTACAAGAAAGAAGATTCCACCTAAACATTAGGAAGAGCTTCCTGATAGTAAGAGCTGTTCGGCAGTGGAATTTGCTACCAAGGAGTGTGGTGGAGTCTCCTTCTTTGGAGGTCTTTAAGCAGAGGCTTGACAGGCATACGTCAAGAATGCTTTGATGGTGTTTCCTGCTTGGCAGGGGGTTGGACTGGATGGCCCTTGTGGTCTCTTCCAACTCTACGATTCTATGATTCTATGAAATGGATCAAAGTTACAAACATGAGAATGGGTTGCATGTTGTTGGCATCTGTCCGTCTTGAGAGACAATGGAGTGTGTCTCCAGGGGTGAAGTCAAACCATAGCATTGAAGCGACCTCCCCGGGGTGCAAGTCTGGATGTCATGGGTCTAACATGAGATTTGGAATGGGTGAACCTCTCAACTTCGGTTTCTCAGTTTCTCAACCATAAAGTTCAGTTCTCCACATTTCCACATCATTTTGTGTGCTTTTTAAAAATTTATGTCAAACCCCTCGCAGAAGTCCATCAGCGTTTAAGTGTGAATTTTTCCTAACATGTACATTTTTTGCAAACCATTTTTCCTAATGTATTTTCCACGTTACTTTCACCAACATATGCCTTTTAAAAAAGCACACCTCGTCCTAGAATATGCCGGTTCGTACATATCACCGGGTTGCAGAACCGGACTGCAAAATTTGAAGGATGCCTGTATTCTGTGTTCTACCCAAGTTTGCTTCAATTTTTGCAAGCCTCCTTGAGTTCAGATTCTGGGGAGAAGGCAGGGTATAAATAAACCAGGGTCGCCATACATTTCCAGGATTTCAAAGGCGGAACTGATGTCTGGGAGGGAATTTCCGAAAGGTGGCGCTGTGTCCTGGATCTTAGGCAGGTCAATCTAAAAAATAAAATAAAAATTCTGCCATTTTTGTAAAAAACAACAACAACTCAACAGCTCTCAAGTTTTCCTTTTTTAAAAAAACCTCAACCATTTTGGGGGGTTCCTTTAAAGAGCACAACAATTTCGGGGTCTTCCTAAAAAAAAAAAAAAGTAAAAGAACTTTTGGGCTGTCCTGGCTTTTATTTTTTGAAATATGGAAAAATAGGAAGAGGAGGAGGAAGATCTCAAGTTCTGTATCATTTGGGGAAATGTGAATGAGGCAGGCTCACTTCTAAACCAGGGCCTTCTCAACACTGGCCCCGACCTGGTGGAACACTGTCTCCTGAGACCAGGGCCCTGTGGGACCCGATTTCTTTCCGCAGGGCCTGTAAGACAAGACAAGAGTTGTTCCGCCTGGCATTTGCCCTGGAGCCAACCTGATTCCCTCCCCCATTTTCCCATTCTTTTCCCCTTTTGTACGAGGCTGCATTTTTTAATTTTTAATTTTAATGTATTTAAGTCTTGTTGTTGAATTGTATTTTAACTAGTTGTTTTATATTTGGTGTTAGCCGCTCTGAGCCTGGGCCTTGGCTGGGGAGGGCGGGATATAAATAAAATAATAATAATAATAATAATAATAATAATAATTATTATTATTATTATTATTATTATTATTATTATGTATTGGTTTAATTTGTGTACATGTGTTTCTCTGCTAGTCCTGTAACTACCTTTCACGCTCCTGGGCGATTCAAATGGGTGCGGGGACAGTTGCTATTGGTTAACTTGTTAGCACAATTTGGATCCTCACTCTGATAGGTTCCCGCCAAAATCTAAATGTATCCTTTCCCCAACCCCTGCTCCTGAGAGTATAAAAGGAGCTCACCCTTTCCCTCCAGTTCAGTCAAGATTCCTACTGCAATAAAGAAGACTGTTCTTGTTATACTTGACTCCTAGCAGTTCCTTGCTAGTATGCTGAATCACTATTCTGAGCTGACTTCACGAAGAGCTGAAATCACACTCACGACATAACAATTATTATTATTATTATTAACGTTAAGCAAACAGAATCCCCCACCCTGGGTGTGTGAAAAGATGTCCAACCTGTGACAGTCCCGCTGCACAGTCAAGAGGGTGAGAGGAAGAGCAGAAATGAAAGCCAGGCAAGCTTATGAAGAAGAAGTGGAAGAAGAGTTTGGATTTGATATCCCGCTTTATCACTACCCGAAGGAGTCTCAAAGCGGCTAACATTCTCCTTTCCCTTCCTCCCCCACAACAAACACTCTGTGAGGTGAGTGGGGCTGAGAGACTTCAGAGAAGTGTGACTAGCCCAAGGTCACCCAGCAGCTGCATGTGGAGGAGCGGAGACGCGAACCCGGTTCCCCAGATTACGAGTCTACCGCTCTTAACCACTACACCACACTGGCTTATGGGGCTACTTCAGTCGAGGCGAGGTATTCAAGGAAGCCCTGGAGAAAGTGGAAGCGGCCCATGGTGTCAGCCAGACATAGACCCCTAAAGTGTCACAACGTCATAAGACCCAGGGAGGAAATCACAGCAGCTGCTATACTTAGACACTGCAGAGGGGATGCAGTTTCTCGAACTAGCAACCACACAACTGAAAGCTCTCCGTGGCAGGGGAAATAATGTTGGATTTCCCCCCAAAGCGACCGATGGTTCCCTTTGGCAGAAATTTCCCTGCAGTTAAGGGTTTGCCACCTTTCCTGCTGGCCCTGTAACAGCGGCCTGACAGCCAGAAATGTAACACGAAGCTTTTCCTTCCTCGCCATAGGGGGGAAACACCGCCAGTTCGATTTCTTTGCAGGAATCTGGTGGGGTTGTTCTAGGGCAAAACAAACCAACAGAGAAGGGGCTCTGCAAATATAAGTAAGGCGACACCAAGTTTTCAGGAACCTAAGCAACAATGAAATGATATAGACTAGGATGGTTATTTAAACACGAGCATCTAAGTGCATGTGCACAGAACTGCAAAACGCAAATGACAAACTACATTTGCTCCAAACCACAGCCACAATGTGGAGAAGGACTATCGATCAGTGGTAAATGATTTGCATGCAGAAGGTTTCAGGTTCAATCCCTAGCAACCCTTGGGAATGCCCAAAATCCTGGACAGTTGTTGCCAATTGGTGTAGACAATACTAAGGTAATAAATAATAATAATAATAATAATAATAATAATAATAATAATAATAATAATAATAAATTTTATTTACAGTCATACCTTGGTTTAAGTACGCCTCGGTTTGAGTATTTTCAGTTTAAGTACTCTGCGGACCCGTCTGGAACGGAGTAATCCACTTTCCATTACTTTCAATTGGAAAGTTCGCTTCAGGTTAAGTACGCTTCAGGTTAAGTACGGACTTCCGGAACCAATTGTGTTTGTAAACCGAGGTACCACTGTATACCCCGCCCTCCCCAGCCAAGACCGGGCTCAGGGCGGCTAACACCGGATATGAAACAATTGATTAAAATACAACTTAAAAACAAGATTAAATACAACATTGAAATGCAGCCTCATTTCAATTGAAACTACAGGCCCTGTGGAAAGAAATCAGATCAGACCATGGATCATTGGTCTGCCTGGGCTTCCTATGTTTCTATGGCCACATTCACACCACACCTTTAAAGCCACTTCAAACAGCCATAGCTCTCTGCCCCGCTACCCAGAATTATGCGAACTATAGCTCATAGGGACCCAGGTGGTGCTGTGGTTAAACCACAGAGCCTAGGGCTTGCCGATCAGAAGGTCGGCAGTTCGAATCCCTGCGACGGGGTGAGCTCCCGTTGCTTGGTCCCAGCTCCTGCCAACCTAGCAGTTCGAAAGCCCGTCAAAATGCAAGTAGATAAATAGGAACCGCTACAGCAGGAAGGTAAACGGCGTTTCCGTGTGCTGCTCTGGTTTGCCAGAAGCGGCTTTGTCATGCTGGCCACATGACCTGGAAGCTATACGCCGGCTCCCTCGGCCAATAATGCGAGATGAGCGCGCAACCCCAGAGTCGGTCACGACTGGACCTAATGGTCAGGGGTCCCTTTACCTTTAATAACTCATTAAGGATGCTGAGAGTTGTGAGGAGGGTTCCTATTCTCCTCAAAGAGCTACAATTCCCAGAGTGGTTCAACCACGCTAGGTGCATGCAGCCAGAGTCAATGGCAGGCAGAGAAAACTAAATCTAGCTTTGCCCCCCCTGCAGAGTTCTGCAAGGGGAATGCTGAGAGCTCACCCAGACTTGCCCTTGCTCCGCTGCTTCCCCCCAGAGAAAACTGATCTTTACTGCTGAATCGGAGCAAACTTCAATAGGGCTTTCTCCAGGTTGACATTTGCTCATATTTATCATTAGAGAGCGGGTTTTCCTGGGCACAGAGAACAAACTGCTCAGACCCGAGCCTAGAAAGCGTGGGGAAAGCAAAGAACCGCTCAGACCCGTGCTTTCCAGGTATGAGACAAGCAGAGGCGCATACCCGTCAACTGCCCGGAAAAGTTGGGGCATCCCATTTTTTCCCTGCGAGAGAACGGTGACTATTCTTGGGAGCCTTGCTCTAGCACGATTTCGGGGCGACATCTCGTCCTGAAATAAGCGTGGTTATTTCCGGGTCCATCATCTTGAACAGGTCACGTGACTTGCGTGGCATTTCAGACCGGAAGACAGCTTCCCAGATTTGGGCCATGTCAAGTCAGAGGGTATGGAAGTGTGGATGGCCAGCGCTACCCCCTAGATTGGTTGAAAGTAAGAAGGCAGGGCAAGTAGGCACTAGCTAAGAGAGAATTTGGCATGGCTGTGCCACACTATGGGCCAGACTCCACTGCCTCTTTGTGCGGCGGGGAAGGTTGTGATAGTCACCGGTTCCTCTTCTGCAAAACGGTTATTTTGTGGTGCCCACGACAGTTTTAAATTTCCAAACGTGCCACAGCTCCCAGGCCTGAGGTTGGAGAATCCTGCAAACCTATTGAACACTCAGCAGCACAAAACAATTACAGCTTATGGAGCTGCGTCCACACAGGGCGCAAATGAACTTCTCATAGCGCTGCATGCGAGGCGAAATGCTAAGTGATTTCAGAGCCGGCCTTTTAAAAATAAAACAGGCACTGTTTTGCAGCCAGCAGATAAGGCGGCTGTTCTTCCTTAAGAAAACGCCTCTTCTTTCCAAGCCTGCCTACACAACTTGGGTTCAGCCACTGCAAGAGCGGAGGGGTTTTTGTTTTGCTTTTGGCTATGCTTATTCCCGTTTCCTGAGAAAGGCTGCAACCGGGGGAGAGACAGAAGACAAAAGTCCACCCAACCCACTCACCGCGAGGGGCCCTGCGGTGAACAGCGTGAGTGGTGTTGAGAGAAGACACTGGTTTGAACGGGGGTAGGAA
Source organism: Zootoca vivipara (assembly GCF_963506605.1). Taxonomy (NCBI): domain Eukaryota; kingdom Metazoa; phylum Chordata; class Lepidosauria; order Squamata; family Lacertidae; genus Zootoca; species Zootoca vivipara. The sequence goes on from NC_083279.1 coordinate 94,779,940, forward strand.
AACTGGAGCCGAGTGTCTTTGGCACACCCGGTAGGACAATGAAAGAAGTTCAGTCTCAGCTAAAAGTACCTGCGCCAGCATGTCAAGACATGACCGTGTTATTTCAGGATAAGGTGGCCACAACAAACACAGCGCCATAATAATGATGATGACGACGACGACGATGTATTAGCAGAATAAAGAATACAGAAAATCTGCTATCGGGGGACTGGCTAGGCACTGAGGAGTAATGGCTGGATACTGAGGAGAAAGGGGGTTGGAGACCGACTTGGAAGGGACCAGGAGGAGATGCAAGCATCAACAGTGGATTCCACCAAGACAGGTCCTGCATTGCGGAAGCAACTGATCTACACTTTAGACTGAACTAGCCTCCTGCTATTTGAAAAGGCCCATCGCATCTCTCCGTTTCCTTTCGCCAAGAACCTTTCCCTGCCCGTACATTTCGCAAAGCTTTCACTTTGTTCTCATCTCACCCCTTCCTCTCCCTCTCCAGCCTGATCTGTCCTCTAGTTCTTTACATTGGGTCACCATCCTTTTTAGGTTTACGGGACGATTTGGGGTTTCAGAGTCCGTCCGTCCCCAACCCTGCCTGATCGGCCACCCTCCCCCAAGAGACCATGCCGGGTAGATGCACGGGCTTCGCTTTTCCGAGGGATCTCCGCAGAACAGTGGTTCCCAACAGGTGGTCCGCGGACCCCCAGGGGTCCGCGAGCTATGCCAGAGGGGTCCGCAAGATGCTATTAGAATAAAAAATATATTAAATATATTTTGTATGATAACAGATTTTTTGTTTTGGCCGCTTCCTGCATGAGCAGAGTCTAGCGCAAAACTAGAATTAGATAGAGGCAGTAGTTCTGCTGTATGCCGTTAGGTGGCGCTTTACAAACACTACTGTTTTGCAAAGAGGCAGCGCGCGCATTCTACTAACGCTCACCTCCCCAAGATGCTTTGCGCGCGTCGGCTTCATTTGTGCGCTACTGCACAGGTACCCTGTCTTCTCCATTCCCCTCCCTCCTCCCTGGCGCGCGCTGCCTCTTTGCAAAACAGTAGTGTTTGTAAACAAAGCGTTGTTTTTCGCGGAAGCTACAGTTCGCGTAGTTAAAAATGGACCCTTGGTTAAAAAGTGGTTCATCTCATTAAGAACTGAAAATTAAAACTAACTGTATACTGATGGAGTACTCTGCTGTAACTGTAAAAAAACGTATAAATATAAAATATAAAAAGACTCTTAATTTGGCTCTCACTTTTTAATTTTAGGATTAGGAATTAATGGGGGTCCTTGTCACAATAGCGGCTCGATGAGGGGTCCTCGAGAAAATTTTGTTGGGAACCCCTGCCGCAGAAGTTGAATCCGGCAAAACCGATATGGGGCCTTGAAAAGTGCCTAGAGCTGAAAGAGGAAGTGGGAAGGAGGGCCACAACTCTTCCAACTTCCTCTTTCCTCTCTATGTACTTTCAGGGGGAGAACAAAGGTAGCTGCTCTCATGACCAAGGGGGCAGTGAGCGTATGTGCATGTGTGGGTGTTCAGAGCCTTCGTGGGTTCTAGGGGAGGCCTCAACAGCATCTGAAGGAGAAGCTGCGGTTTCTTATTGAAAGAAGCACACCCAGACTCATGAGCAGCACTGGGCAATCTCTCTTTCATAAGAAGACCCCTGCAGGATCAGGGCCCATCTGGTCCAGCATCCTGTTCTCACAGCGGCCAACCAGATGACTTGGGGGGGGGGGGAGTCGCAAGCATGGTTCGAGCACAAGAGCCCTCTCCTCCCCTCCTGTGGTTTCCAGCGGATGTGGGTGCAGAACGCAGCCACCATGCCTGGTAGACATCAACAGCCCTCTCCCTCTGTGTTCTTCACCTGTCCTAGAGCAATAAGGAGGATTATCGCAACAGGGGAAGAGCGTGCGTGGTCGACTTTGTATAGAGATGTTAACAAGGAATGGTCAACAGTGCCACCTGGCGGGGAGAGCCAAGCAATACACACAGATACAAGATGCTTAAATGGACAACAGAGCGTTTTCGGTCATCATACTTCACTTCCCGGAGTGTTCTCTCAAGTGGCCATTTAATTACAAAACACTAAAATCACCATTTAGAAAATATTTGACACAAGTTGTATTAGAGCCTTCAGAGGATATCTACTTGAAGTAGTATTTCAGCACCAAAAAAACAAAAACAAAACAGGGCAGTTCAATTGATATGTATATACAGGATACATCAAAAATGCTTATTTATAATGAAATCTATACAAAAAAAAATCCACGTTAAAAAACCAGTTCCTATATACAGTTCTTTCTTTTCTTTTTCTTAAAAAAAGCAACGTCTTCATTACTAAGTTGTACAGACTGTTTCTTACTTTTTACTACGGTTGATTCAGTCGACGCAACACACACACTTTTTAAAAATTGTATTATTCGTTGTGCAAACAAAAATGGTAAGGCTTGGAAAAGGATCGTCTCAGAAACAACAGAAGGTCAGTAATTTTAAGGTATTTTTTTTCTTTGTAAAGTCTCTTAACAGTCATAATTAAATTTCCTCTTTTTAAAAAAGAAAAAAAAAGCACATAAGAATAAAAGAAATGTCTGAATGTCACAACCCACAACACAGTTCCTCTCTCGGATTATCAATGCCCTTTGTTCTGTTTTTGAGACGTATTTCTCCCACCCTGCAGCTTAAAGATCAAACCGTTTTGCTTTACAAAAAAAAAAAAAAAAGTATTGAGGTTGCTGGGCCTGTTTAACAGGACCAAGGAGCGTCAAGCTGGAATTCTCTCTTCAGGTTTTCCTATTTTGAATAAATAAAAATAACTTTAAATGTGGGACGATTTCATCTTTGCCCGGAAGAAATATGATTTCTTGGGTGTCTGATCCAGTAAGAGGATCCCCTCGCAGCATGTTTTCCCTGTGATCCTGAGTGTTCCTGGACAATACTGCTTTGTGTTTAGAAGCGGCCAATCTTCTTCAGCTTATTTGAAAATAAAATGGCACATCAGTGCAGGGAAGCCACAACGCACACCAGACAAAATTTCTTAAGTGCTTTCCCAGCACCAAAGGACCTAGGCATGCTAAGTTTTTTAAAAATAAAATAAAATAAAACTACAAACATCTTGTGATGGGAGTTTCAAAGAGAGAGTGCTGCTGCTGTTTTCAACCAAGAATGTTTTTAGCAGCTGGTCCAGAATGCCGTGGCAACAAAAACTTCGGTGACACCTTTAAGAAATAAAAACCGCCACACGTTTGTCTTCTTTGCTTGGAAAAAAAAAAATACATTCCCCACTGTCGTGCGGCTAAACCGGCGCAGCAACACCATCTCCCTCCAAAATCATTTCGCGGCCACTGCTGTCCCCTGCCAGCACGCCGATGCTTGGCGAGCCCCCCCCCCCAAATGCCTCCGAAGGGCAAAGTGCTTATGGAGAATGCTACAAGGGAGTCTTCAACACCAGCAGCCGAGTCTTTGCTTCGCCTTTCTGCGACCTCCAACCTTTTAAAGTGCACGCCGGCATCCCAGGCACGCTACGAGTGTTCGGAGCTCTGCATCGGGATGGGCTCGGCGCCGTCCTCGTTGCCGCTGTCAAGGTCCTGCTCCATGGCGGTCTCCTCCTCGTCGAGGCGCTGGCTGGTGAAGTTGTTGAGCTCGAGGAGGCCACTGGGCTCCACAACCACGTTGGAGGTGGAATGGCAGGCCACAGAATACTGAGGGATCGTCTGGAAAAGAAGGTGGAAGAACACGGTGCGTTAAGCATAGCAAAGCTAAAGGAAAGCAAGGGAGAGAGAGAGCGTAAAGGCACTTTTTGAGCCAGGTTTTTCTATTTTCTTTTAATTTTTTATTTATACTTCTCAGATCTATACATTTCACTGATTTTACAATCACCTTAAAACGTGACTTCCTTCCCCCTCTTTCGGCGGTTCCCTAAATTTATCTTTAATCTTCCACACATCCAAATTAACTTAGCTTACTCATTTATTTATCTTCTTTAAATATATGCTCTTATGTAGGTAAAGGTAAAGGGGACCCCTGACCATTAGGTCCAGTCGTGACCGACTCTGGGGTTGCGCGCTCATCTCGCATTATTGGCCGAGGGAGCCGGCGTATAGCTTCCAGGTCATGTGGCCAGCATGACAAAGCCGCTTCGGGCAAACGAGAGCAGCACATGGAAACACCGTTTACCTTCCCGCTGTAGCGGTTCCTATTTATCTACTTGCATTTTGTCGTGCTTTCGAACTGCTAGGTTGGCAGGAGCTGGGACCAAGCAACGGGAGCTCACCCCGTCACAGGGATTCGAACCGCTGACCTTCTGATCAGCAAGCCCTAGGCTCAGTGGTTTAACCACAGCGCCACCTGGGTCCCTATGGTCTTATGTAGCTGCAGGTTATTACAATAATCCTGCCGGTGTTCTTATCTGGAACGCCCTCCCACCAGATGTCAAAAAGAAAAATAACTACCAGACTTTTAGAGGACATCTGAAGGCAGCCCTGTTTATGGAGGCCTTTAATGTTTAATCGATTATTTTATTTTATTTTGTTTTTCTGTTGGAAGCCGCCCAGAGTGGCTGGGGAAACCCAGCCAGATGGGTGGGGTATAAATATATTATTATTATTATTATTATTATTATTATTATTATTATTATTATCTGCAAATATTCAATAAACCATTTCCATTCTTTTATAGAGAGTTTGCTATCTTGGGCCTGGAACCAGCTGCTGCAGCGTGGAACGCTCAGCAGCGGCGGGCAAAGCAAGGAAGCAGAGCGCGGAGATACGGATTAGCTGTAGCGCGGAAATCAGCTGTTCCTGGCTCAGCTGTAGCGCGCGCCTACCGGTAGCTAAGTCAGCCGTGAGGAGGGGAAATGGCGTTGAAAAATGCCGTTTGAAGTGATTTCAGCCTGCCACCCCGCCGCCCGGAACCGGCTGCTGCAGCGCAGAGCACTCAGCAGCGCCCGGGTGGAGCGCCCAACAGCGCAGACGGGAGCGCCCACCGGCGCGGACGGAGTGCTCAGCAGCGGCGGGGTGGCAGGCCTCCTTGGCAGGGCCAGGAAGAGACGAGGCTGCTGGCTAGAGCGCTCCTGACCCCAGCCGCTTCCACGCGGCAGCAGCAAAAGAGCCGTGCGGCCACATGGAGAGGCGAGCGCCCGAGCGGGAGACGCGTGCTCTGCAAAGCTCTGCACTCACTTCATCTGCCCGCCGGGAAAGCGAAGTAGGGAAGAGAAAAAGAGAAAAAACTGAAGCGGCTCTTTTTCTCTTCCCCACTTTGCTTGGAGAGGCGTGCGCCCGAGCAGGAGACGCGCACTCTGCAAAGCTCTGCACTCACTTCATCTGCCCGATGAATTGGAACCGCCGACCTTCTGATCGGCAAGCCCAAGAGGCTCAGTGGTTTAGACCACAGCGCCACCCGCATCCCAGCTGGGCAGGAAGGGGGTGGGGAGACTAAGAAGAGGAACCAATGGCAAGTGTAAGTTTCTGCTGACCAGCAACACTTTTTATGGCCCCCCTCTCAGGGTGTCTCCCACAGTTTACCTGGATCAAGATCTCCGCAGGAATCTCCTCCACTTTCTTTGGGGCGATGTTCTGGATGCGAATGAAGTGGTTGCCGGCAGCCGGGGTGCCCTGCTTCCTCTCTGGCAAGGGCAGCTGGACGGCAGGGGGGCTCGAGGCAGAGTCCAGGCGCTTGGGCTGCTGGAGGACCGACGCTGCCATCCCGACCGTGGCCACTCTCAGCACCGAGGCGGGCACAGATTCCACTTCGCCGGTGCTGTTTGGTGGGTCCGCCGCCGCCGCCGCGCGGTCCACGCTCGTGTCGATCTGGGCTTCCATCATGGACATTTTCAGAATGTCCGCCACCGCCGTCTTTGCAGACACCTGGGCAGGAAAGAGGTTGGGAAGGGGCGTTGCCAGCTTGGGCACCGCGCCGATGCTGGTCACCTTGGAGACGGTGGGCGGCTGGTGGCCTTCAAAGGTTATCTTTGTAACAGAGGATCCTTGGGTTATGATGGGCTGGTGCACCTGGAAATTAAAAGGGGGGTTCTGCACGTTACGGGCAGGTTGGCTGGACGGGTGGGATTATTTAAACCTAAATGGCAGTAATAAACACCAGCAACGGGGGCGTGATTTTGAAAGTCAAAGTGTTGTGAGACAGAATAATCCATAGCAACATAAGGGGGAAAATAAGTTAAGAGGCAGGAGAGGCTTTCAGAATTGCTTAGGGATCTACAACCAGCAGTCCCGTATTCCTTTGGGATTTACACCCCCCAAAGCATTGCCCTGTTCAATTCCACCCCTGCCCCCACCTCAAAAGGCTCAGAGAGCCAGTTTTAAAAAGAGAGGAGTGACTTTTTTGCCCCTAAGTGTCTATCTATAGTGATCGATACATGTTTTTGTCTGCTAATTAACTTTTCCTTGGTTCCCCTTTGCGGTTTTGCGCCCTTCCCCGAGGAAAATGAGGTTTGCTCTTCTCAGAGAAAGCAGTTTTTACTAAGCTGAGGGTGATGTAAAACGACAAAGGAAGACGTACAATGGAGGTCCTTAGAGTGCCGCCGGGCCTTCGTCTTTACGTTCCACAGAAATTAACAAAAAAAGGTATTACGGGGACAGAAATCAATAACTTTATACCTAAAAAGAAGAACAAAACAAAAGTGAAAAATGAAATAAAATCAGGAAATCAGTCCGTGCAATGGCAGTTGCAAAAGATCTGTTATTTAGAAAGCGTCTGAAGCTAACAGGAAATCACAAGCCTGACGGGGCTTCTTTTCCTAGCACAGAGAGGGGTCGCTCCAAAAAATACACTCCTGGTACAGCATAGCTTAAATGTGAGCTTAATCACCGTGAAACTATGAAGCTAAAAGGGTGACCTTGAAGCCAGACACTCCCTCAGCCTAAGGGTCACAGCTCAGATCAGCTTGCCTTGCATGCAGGAGCTCCCAATTTCATACCCCAGCAGCATTGCTAGGTAGGGCTGAGAGAGACCTCTGAAACCACGGAGAGCCTTTGTCAGTCAGGGTAGATAATGCTGAGCTAGGGAGACCCACAGTCTGACTGCATGTAATTCTATGTTCTTCCTATCCTACCTCACGGGGCTGTAGCGAGGATAAAATGGGGACAAGGAGAACCAAGAATGGGGACAAGGAGAACCAAGAACACTATATTGTGCTCTTTGGAGGAGAGAAGTTCTCATACATACAGAACGATCACAGCTTATGTGCATTTAACCTGCATAATTTCTACCACTGAAGGCGGGCTGGTTGAAACCGTGCAACTTAAATCCAGGATTTAAAAGTTCTTTTGGTTCCGGGTCCACTTGGGCTTCCCTGGCACAGAAACAGATGCGAAGCTCTCCGGCTTGCTATTGGGGTGGAGGGAGGGCAAAACCCTCTTGGAGCGCTGCTTGTGGGAGGCTCTCAATGTCCCGTAAAGCTATCCAAGACCCTGCAAGATCTCACATGACCATCCCTAGCATTCCAGAATGGGCACACTGAGCAGGCCTTGCCCCTCCCCCAAGCATAGAATCGTAGACTTGGAAGGTAACCCGAGGGTCATCTAGTCCAGCCCCTAGCAATGCAGGAATCTCAGCTAAAGCATCTACGACGGATGGCCATCCAACCTTTGCTTAAAAACCTCCAAGGAAGGAGATTCCACAACCTCACAAGAGAGACTGTTCCACTGTCTAATAGCTCTAACTGTCAGAAAGTTCTTTCTGATGTTTTGTCAGAATCTCCTTTATTGTAACATGAAGCCATTGGTTTGAGTCCCACCGTCCAGGGCAGGAGGGGAAAAAAAATTGGCTCCCTCTTCCATGTAACAGCCCTTGAGCTACTTGAAAATGGTGGATATTTGAAGCAAGGTGGAGAGCTTAAAAGCTCTTTTTGCCCTGGGTTTGCAAGGCACAAAAAGAGCTTTTAGCCTCTCTGCTTTGCTTTGTTCTTTTGGGGGTGACCTGCTTGAAAGGCATGGGCTCTGGCCCCACCCCCCACTTGCCAGACATGAGACGGCTCCAAGGGTCTGAGTTCAGGCAGTTTTGGGGTTTTTGGAACCCTTGGACCCAGCCCCCTGCAAAAGATGCGATTGTGTTGTAATAAAAATTGTGAGAGCAGAGGGAAGGGCACTTGGGAACAGGAGCACAAGCACGGAAAGCCTCAAAGCCCTATACAGTGGTACCTCTACTTACGAATAACTCTACTTACGAATGTTTCTACTTACGAATGGAGCTCCGTCCGCCATCTTGGATGTGGTTTAGATAGGATTTTTTCTACTTACGAATTTTTAGATAGGGTTGCTTACGAAATTTTTCTCCCAATGCATTCCTATGGGATTCGACTTACAATTTTTTTCAACTTACAAATGTGCGTTCGGAACGCATTAAATTCGTAAGCAGAGGTACCACTGTATATTTGCCACTGATTCTCTGCCCCCTTAGCTCTGTCCTCGCCATAGCTGCCAAGTTTTCCCTTTTCTCGCGAGGAAGCCTATTCAGCATAAGGGAATTTCCTTTAAAAAAAGGGAGAACTTGGCAGCTATGGTCCTTGCCAAAGCCTCAACCTCCTCACAGGCAAATCACACGAGGGCTACGAAGTGGCTGCCATCGACAGGAGGAGACGGTGGCTGCTCTGTTCAACATGGCAGCTTCCATGGGGCCCTCAAAGCAAGGGGAATTCCCCCCCAACTCCTCACAGCACCCCCAGTGCCCCGAGTCCTTTACCTGGCTCGCCGGCTGCTTCTCGGGAGGGGCGGGGAGCTGCATCTGTCCCTGGGGTGGCTGGGGCTGGACGTAGATCTTTTGGGCAGTGGGCGCCTGCTGCAGTTTAGGCAGCTGCTGGGTGGTCTTGACAGCCAGGACCTGGACCACCGTCTGCTGGGGCTGGGCCACCAAGGTGGGCAGCTGCCTCTCACGGGCTATGGGGTGGTGGGGAGGAGGAGGAGGCACCGCCGCCTGCGGGGCGTCCGGCTTGGGCTGGGCCAGCTCCTGTGGCAGCGGGGCGAGCTTCTGGTGCCGGATGGAGAGCTGGGGCATCTGGGGCAGCTTGTGGGGCAGCTGCTGCTCTCCCTGGAGGTGGATGGTCTGCTTCTGCTTGGCCTGGAAGCACTGGAGGGTCTTGACCTGCAGCTGCGTCTGCTCCAGCTGGGGCGGCTGGCTCAGCTTCTGCTGCTTCTGCGCCTGCACCAGCGCCGAGCGGTAGAAGAGGCCCGTCTGGGGGTCCAAGGTGTCCATCTCCTCGACCTCCCCTTCCTCTGTCCCCAGCTGCTCGCTGTGCTTGGTGAAGGCCGTGTGGCTGCTCAGGGCCTTGATGCACACAGAGGAGAGGGAGCAAAAAGACATTAGCGTTCAGTGCATTCATATGGGATACCACTCCCCATATGAACAAGCCTGGAACCTGCAATCATCATCTGAGTGTTGGAATTCTTCTTCTTCTTCTTCTTCTTCTTCTTCTTCTTCTTCTTCTTCTTCTTCTTCTTCTTCTTCTTCTTCTTCACGTGCCTCCTCCATGAGAGGGTGGCAACACGAGAATGGATCTTTTCTGAGCTGGCTCCCCGTTTGTGGAATGCTCTCCCCAGGGATGCCTGCCTGGTGCCATCCTTACATATCACATATCCCTAGGTGCCAGGCAAAAACATTCCTTTTGTCCTAAAGTTTTAGCTGATTGAACAATGTGTGGTCTTTTAAATATGTACCAGTATGTACGGGGTATTATTATTACTATTATTACAGTGGTACCTTGGTTCTCAAACTTAATCCGTTCCGGAAGTCCATTCCAAAACCAAAGCGTTCCAAAACCAAGGTGCGCTTTCCCATAGAAAGTAATGCAAAATAATCTGTTGCAGACTTTAAAAAACAACCCCTAAAACAGCAATTTAACATGAATTTTACTATCTACTGAGACCATTGATCCATCAAATGAAAGCAATAAACAATGTACTGCAGTCACACAATCAATCAATCAGTAGCTGAACTGAGTTCCACACAGTCACAAAAACAAAACAAAAAGAGCCACAAATAACACAAAATAAATAGCAAAACCAGACAGACCTCAGCGTAACACTCAAAACAGATGCGTGGCACTCAAATCAACCTCAGCGTAACACTCAAAACGGAGCACGTTCGGCTTCCAAAAAAGAGTTTGCAAACCGGTACACTTACTTCCAGGTTTGCAGTGTTTGGATTCCAAGTTGTTTGAGGACCAAGGTGTTTGAGAACCAAGGTACCACTGTCTTAGCTTCTCCGGGGAGGGAGTTTCCAAATCTCTAGCATCACCACCTCAAGAGGGGAAAACATAGCTAGACACCGGAGGCCCAATCTCCAGAACCTCCCTGGAGCGCAAAAAGGCTGCGTTGGAGAGACGGTTACCGACCTGCTGCATGATGTGGGTGATGGCGCCTGTGGAGGAGGCTGGGATGGATTTCACCACAACTGATGTCTGCGTTGCTGTCTGGGACTGGGCCACATGCTGCAGCAGAGTCCGCTGGGGCTGGGAGGACGGCTGGTGAGGCTGGGACCGGTGGCTAACTGGAAGTGAGAAAGGGAATCAAGGACAGGAAGGAAGGAAGAAAGAAAGAGGTCAATAGTAACCTCTCAGGGTGCGTCACAAAGCTGCCTGCTCCACCGGAATTCTCATGAAGCCATGGGAAAATTGGCGAGATTTAAAATGTGTGTTCAGACAGCGGTGCTAGTCTTACATTCTGGGGTCAAAGGGGGTGTGGATCAGCCTTTGCCTCTAAGTGCTTTGAACTACAACTCCCCACAGCCCCAGGACTGGTGAAGGCGGATGTACAGCCACAGGCAGGTGGGGAATGTCACCTAAAGTGACAGCGTAGATCTGGGAGGGGCGGGAAGGAACAGAGAGCACCGCTTCTAAGCAGCCGCCACGTTCCAAAACTTGCTCAATAATGCCAAAGTGTACGGCACGGAGTGGGGTTGTACACTGCAAGGATCCCAGCCTGCACCTTTCTCCACAGACACACACACACACACACACATGGGATCTCCGTCAGCAAGTTTCAGGGGGAAAGAGCAGAGGTCAACCTTGATGCAGTGTTGACCCCACCTGCGGAGCTTTAACTTCACCCGCTATAAATGGAGAAGAGGGTTGTCGTCAGCTACTAGCCATGACGGCCATTGCTCTAACTCCACGGTTGGGAGGCAGCGATGCTTCTGAATGCCAGTTGCTGGAAACCACAGAAGGGGAGAGGGGGGCACTTGCGTTTGAATCCTGCTTGTGCATTTCCCATAACGAGCATCTGGTTGGCCACTGTAAGAGCAGGGTGCGGCACTACTTGGGCCATTGGCCTGATCCAGCAGGCTCTTCTTGTGTTCTTATGGCCAATTGTTCTTGGCCATTTGTTCATTCCTACGGAGAAAAGCAAAGGGTGGGTGGAATGGGGCCAAATCTGCTCCCTACCCTGGGGTTCCCAAGTCTCCTCCTGCTGAGTCTTTTGAGTCACAGGGGAGCTTGACAGAAATGTTGCAAGCTGGTTTTCCACAACTACCTCTGAAACAGGTGGAGGCTTTTGAAGGCTCAGGGAAACCAAGTCCCCATCGGAATGTCTTGTTTTCCTGTCCTTTGCGGTTCAAGTGAACATACAAGGTGTCTTTCAAAAGCCTACGCGCTAGTAAGGGTTAGGAACGAAACCACATTCTTAACACCCTGTGCAAATACACGCAAGTGGATAACACAATGTTAAGAAGAGCTTGGCAGCTGGGTCAGGCCAAAGGTCCAACTAGCTGAGCATCCTGTTCTCATAGTGGCCAACCAGATGCCTACCAGGAAACCTGTGGACTTGTCCCGGTTAAAGGTGCCGTGTTTTGCGTCTTTTCTATCATCTTCTGTATCACAGCAATGGCACAAGTGAAACTCCCTCTTGAGTAATTGCTTCAAATAACTCTGCCCTTGCAGAGAATTCTGTACACCAAGAAACTCAAAGGAATCCTGGTTAATCATTGTGAGTAAGCAAAAGCCCAGCAATGTTATGCTTTTAAAAAACAACAACCAACGATTAATTTGTTGGCACACTCCAGTGAGAGAGAAAGAAAAAAAATGCAGGCAGTCCTAAATCTTCAAGGGAAGTGTGGGAAATCAACAGGCTCATTAAAATCCAGCAAGTTACCTAGGAATTTGCCTAGGCTAAGAGCCAAACAATCTCCACGCCTCTTCCCCAGTTACATAGTTTACATAGGTGCCATGTGAACAAGCCTCTATGTGTCCAGAAGCCTCCATATGACTATTGAAGCTATCAATTCTGACAACTGCTACAGTCACCCACAGAAAGCCTTCTTCCAGACCTTAGAGCCATCAGTCACATGCTTGCCCGCTCCCTGCCAGGCTTTTCTTTGCTTCTTGCAATGGTGCAGAGGAACAAGTAGTCAAGGCAACGTTCTAGTTCTCTGCTACCACAGAAAGCTAAAACAGAAAGTGCTCATGGTTGACAGTAGCAGCTGTCAGAAGCAACAGCCAATACAATCAACTGGAGTCTTCAAACTGCTAATCTAAAAGCACTTGAGAAAAGCTTTCCAATGTAAAAAATAAAATAAATTGGAAACTTAATGTACTGATCCAAATAAAGTAATGGATCCCAATGCTGGTGCACATCAGCACTTCCATGCTCTATCAGATCACCCCAAGGGCCTCAAGAACAGTCTATAAATTTTTTAAATGCCTTTTAGAAATAAAACATCTAACCTATGTGGCTTTGGAGGTATTCTTCCGAATGTGAAGGAATACAGTGCTGTCTTCCTGAGTCTGCAGATAGACAAAAATGTTAGAGATACGAGAAGAGGCAATTTGCTCTGCTCATCTCCAGCCAGCGCTTGCTCTAAAGCAAAACCAACTATTTATCATGATCTGTCCAGGACAGGTGTTTTTCCCAGCCCTACCTGTAGACGGTGGGGCTTGAACCCGGGACCTTCTGCATGCAGAGCAAGTGTTCCAACCAGTGTGTTGCAAAATGTTCCTCAAATGCAACCAGAGCGCCGGCTAGATCAGAATGAAGACTAACCTACATCTAATCTAACATCCAATGCCAGCTTCAGCGCACATTCAGCAGGAGTCAAGTCATGAAGTAGAAGAAGAGTTTGGATTTGACTTGATCACTACCCGAAGGAGTCTCAAAGCGGCTAACGTTCTCCTTTCCCTTCCTCCCCCACAACAAACACTCTGTGAGGTGAGTGGGGCTGAGAGACTTCAGAGAAGTGTGACTAGCCCAGGGTCACCCAGCAGCTGCATGTGGAGGAACGGAGACGCGAACCCGGTTCACCAGATTACGAGTCTACCGCTCTTAACCACTACACCACGCTGGTGTAGTGCTAGTGTAGAGAGGAAGGGTAGGCTATACAGCCACAGCGTGCGATTTGGCAGGCACACCAAGGAAATTTTTGAGCATCAGGAAGGCAGACATCAACTGCTCTGTACTGAAGGGGGTTGGGATCAATGACCCTTTGGCTCCCACCCAACAATTCTATGGTTCTGTTTGACAAGAGTCTGCGGCAAACTATTCCATAGGCTCCATTATTTGGGCATGGGCATGGGTGTGTGTGAGAGGGAGAGTGGGCGACAGGGAAGAGATACAGCAGCTGAGAAAAGCAGCCACCTACAATCTTCCCAGATACACACCTTGGAGACTGCCTCCTTCCCAAATACAATCCAAAAGGCCAGGCAAAAACAGGGCCTGCTAGGCATGAAGAAGGGATGGGAAATGGAGAGGCCTTCACGGTACTGTACTTCCAAATTCTGGAGCATAGCTGCCAAGTTATCCCTTTTTAAAAGGGATTTTCCCTTATGCTGAATAGGCTTCCTCGCGAGAAAAGGGAAAACTTGGCAGCTATGCTCTGGAGCTGGGAGTTTGTTGTCCCCCTTTTTCTTGGAGGGGACCAAGTGTAGGTAGTGAGAGAGGCACTCTGCATTTACTCAGAAGCTCCACTAATTCCTGAACATGGTTCAGCTGGAGGCTCCAAGATGGAGCCGTAGTACAAATTACACCCCAACTATTCTCTCTAGCCACTCCCCAGAGTTGGCACTTTCTTCTTCCCAAGATCTGTCTGTGCTCAAAAGTAAGAATTTAACAGCAGCCCTGCTCATAGCTGCCAAGTTCTCCCTTTTTTTAAGGGAAATTCCCTTATGCTGAATAGGCTTCCTCGCGAGAAAAGGGAAAACTTGGCAGCTATGGCCCTGCTGATCAGACCACAAGGCCTAGGAAGACTTTCATACTCTGCCCCAAAGTGGATAACCAGCCCACAAGCAGGGCATTAAAGCAACAGTCCTCTTTCCACTGTTTGTCTCCAGGTAGGTTGCCTCTAAACATGGAAGTTCCATTTAGCTATCATGGCTACTAGCAATTGATGCAACTTCTCTTCCTCCAAGGATTTCTCTAATCCCCCCTCCAAAGACCTCCAAACCAACTGCCACGACCACAAGTTCCATGCTAATCATGTACTCTTCAGTGACAAGGCACCCCCAAACTCGGCCCTCCAGACATTTTCGGACTACAACTCCCATCATCCCTAGCTAACAGGACCAGTGGTCAGGGATGATGGGAATTGTAGTCCAAAAAAATCTGGAGGGTGGAGTTTGGGGGTGCCTGATCTACTCTCTCTGCCCTGTTCATTCATTCAGAGCTCTACTGCATCAAACCCGCTTCCCCAAGAGATTGGTTTTTTTGCGGTAAGGAAAGTGATGGGAATGCAAATCAAGGAATAGCACATCTTCTAAATCAGGATGGGTGCTCAATAAACTGGTCGTTGGGAGGTCCCAAAAGTCTGTGAAGTTTTCCGCATCCTGCTTGCAATATATTGAAGTCTCACCAGCACCTTCTCCCCCTCCCCCTCGTAGGTCTCCTACGTGACTCACCAGTGGTGATGTATTCTGCAACCAGTTCTGACTCCACCACGGCAATAGAGGGGCTTTCTGGAGAATGCCGCTTCTCTTGGGTCATCTGGATGGGAACTGCCATTTGGCTCAGATCAATCGTTGGCTGCCTTGGCTTGGATTCCAATTTCTCCTTCACTGCTCCGGCATAAAGGAGGGGGGGAGGGGAAAGAACAGAGAACACTGTTTTTGTTTTTTGTTTCGAACTCAAGACTAAGTTAAGCACATAAGCCCCCAATGACACATGCCAAAAAAATTATTCATTTATTGATTGCATTTCTTTGCCACTTCGTAATTCAAGGAGATGTACAGGCAACTCCCCATTTTCATGTGCAACTGCACACACATGCACCGCTGCAAAGTGGCACGAAAGGGGCGAAACGGGCCTAAAAGAGCACAAAAAGGGCACAAATTGTGCGAAAACGGTGTCTAGCAATCCCATAAGCCTTTGCAAAGGCAATCCTAGGGGCCTTTGCACCGACCCTTGAGGCCTGCGGAGAGTTGGAGCTTGAGCAAGGAGGTTTGGAGGGAGCGAATGTGTTGCTTGCAGGCTTTTTCAACAGTGTATATATGCAATTTCACTTAACCATGTGGTGCCTCAGAACATAACCGCCGGGTAAATGGGGAGTTGCCTGTACACGGTTCTCGCTCTCCTCATTTAATCCCCACAACAACCCTGTGGGGTAGTTTAGGTTGAGAGGAAGCGACTGGCCCAAGGTCACTGCATGGCCGAGTGGGGATTTGAACCCTGGTCCCTCAGAATCTAGTCAGACAATCTAACCACCACGACACACCGGCTCTCTAGGGAAAGGGGGTGAGCGGCCACACATAGACAGGACCGAGACCTTTTCTGCCACTGAAATAAAAACACAGGTTAGTTGACGCAAGGGAGCCACAGGCGCTCCGGGATCAAGAGTGCCCACCTGTTGTTTGCTGGAGCTCCAACAGCGCCTTAATTGTCGAAGTGGCCGACTGAGATTCACTGGAGACATCCTGGTAGATTATGGTAGGGCTGGAGTCCACAGCAATCTCGTGTTCTGACCAATCCTGGCTTCGGGAGGCAATGACGTGAACCACAGGCTGGGAATCTGAGACACAAAGAAACGCAAGATCATAGGGAGAGCCTGCTCTATAAGTCCAGCATCCGGTTCTCACAATGGCCAAGCAGATGCCTGTGGGAAACCTGCAAGCAGGATTCGAGCATAAGTGCATCCTCCTCTTTTAAAGCCATCAAAGGTGGTGGCTATCACTGTGTGTTCTATTATTTTATCTGCCCTGCATCTTCCAACGTTCAGCATCATTGAATGAAAAACTTATCTCCATCCACTTAAGAGAAGGGGGGCATCTCTAAATTAATTGCTCTTGATCTTTCCCCTAGCTAAGCCGCAGGCCCTTGGGAGCTTGTTGGATGCCAACTCTTCAAAACGAATTTCATATAACTTCAGGGATGTCAAAGCTGCTGTTCCTCCCACCTCCTCCAATTTGCACTTTGCTGCTCCCTGTTGACCATCGATCTAGGAGGCCATGTTTTCTTATGAAAATGATCACAGACAGACAGAAATAGGAGGAAACCAGTACCACTGCATTAGCAGGTGAGCGGGCTCTGTCGTGGGTGTGCATGGAGCTGCATGTCCTTTTAAGGCCACTGTGCTTGCATGCTAAGATTAAGGAAATGTGGTAACTGGGACTAAGGGGCTGGCCACCAATGGGAACCGTCCAAGCCATAGAATTTCATGATTCTCACTCCACGGCCAGATGCACACTAACGACATGATCAAAGGACATCTTATGAGCATGCAGAACAGCCAGGGGTGCAGAGAAGCTCAGAAGCCGAGCTCACGAGGCCAGCCAAGGTCAATCTGCTCCCAAAGTCCGAACCACAGAATCGTTTTGAGTTGCAAAGGAACCACTAGGATCATCTAGTCCAACCCCTTGCCATGCAGGAATATTTTGCCCAACGTGGGGCTTGACCCCACGACCCTGAGATTAAGAGTCTCGTGCTTTAATCAACTGAACTATCCCCAGCTTCGTCTCAGCTCCCCCAAACCATCATGCAACCTCCGGAAAAATATAAAAACCAACCCAAGCCACATTATGCTAGGAGATCTATTGCAGGTTTAACCTTGGGAACCCTGCGAGGATTCTGTTGAAGAGGAGCTGCTGTCTGTGTACGCCTGGGGCTCCTCTTTCACCTCTGGCAGCAAAGCATTCCCCGCCTCCACCACCCGGGAGGCCTGCTGAAGTGTTTCAGTGACCAGTTGCCTTGTCTGCTCACTCACAACCGTCGCCTGGAAGGTCACTGGCTTTGGCTTGATAAGGACCTGAAAAGAAGCGGGGGGGGGGGGACCAGTTTACCACAGGGGTGGACATTTGTTCACACCAGGGGCCACATTACCCCCCATGCAAAGTTCTTGGGGCCCACATTCCGGCACCAGGTGGGGCAAAGCCCAGATCCAGTTCTTCCCACAGAAACAGAGGCATATGTTTAATTCCACTAACGTTTCCCTTTCATATTTTCAGACTTCTCTTTAAAAAGGCTTTTTTGTGGGAGGTGGAAGTGCTCTCCATCACCCCGACTGTGCACTCGGCAATCGAAGTGGAAGAATATTGATACAGTCAATGCACAGCTGAGCTACAGTCCCAGACCCACAGTCAAGTCAAAGCTCAAAATGCAATTGGGTCCTGGAAAACCGGAGGTTGCAAAATGCATGGACTACTTGTTGCACACAATATGATTTCAAAGATACGCAGTTGAAGGATGCTGGTCGATATCCTGCAAGCAAGGCAGAGAGCTTGAAAGTTCTTTTTGCACCAGGAAAACTGGGCAAAAAAGAGATGTTTAGCTCTCCACCTTACTGGGGAAGCAAGACTCTCTCCATACGCTGGCTCCAGAAGCCCAGGGATGCTCTCACGAGATCTAGTGGCCACACCCCAGACCCAGTGCGCAGAGAAGGCCTTGCTCGCCAAAGCGAGGCAGAGAGCTACAAAGCTATTTTTATGCTGGGGGTGAAACACGTTTGCCCCCTCCCTCCCTCCCCTTGCCCAAAGTTCTTAAGCATACCTGCGTTTTACCCTGCTGCCCATAAACAATTTTGGTCGGGATGATTTTGGTAGCTGGCTGGACGGCAGACCCGATCCCTTTTGGCTGCGTGACGATCATTTTGGTAATGGGCCTGGTGGCAGTGATGATGGCTGGCTTCGCTCCAGCTGGCACCGCTTGGATCGTTTTCTCTCCCTGAGGACAAAACTTGCAGGTTTACCTCGGTGGGGCTGGGCCAGAAAATCACATGCATCACGTGACTTAACTCACTTGCTCTCCTCTCATACTCCATCTGCATAGGACCAAGCAATTTCCCCCCATGCAATGCAAAGGGTTAAAAGCTCTGTACAGTAACTGGATTCTTAGTGGAGAGCAAACTATACACAAAACTTAAGCTGGACCATCTGAGTAATACATTTGGCACCAGCTTGGTTGTAGGAGTTGCCAGAAGGAGGGTCTACTCCTTAGCCTTTTCTTCTCCCAAAGATGACTCCTACAAAGGCAGCGGGTATTGATGACGATGACGAAATAGCGGTAATCACATTTCCTCTCTCTTACCCCCGCATTTAGCAATGTCGTGACCACGTTTTTGCCCGGAAGCCCTTGGATGGTGGTTCCTTTCCCCGTCGTCTTCTGCACTACTATCACGTTGGGCTTGGACGTCACGGGGATGGTTGTGATTTTGGTCGTAGTTCCTTGGTTGCCCAAGTAGGAGGGGAAATAGAAATGAGGTTCGGTTAGAAGCAGCAATGCTTGCCCCATTACTGCTGTGGTTCCCCCACGCCATTACAATTTAAAATGGCCTCATCCAAGCACGATTTAGGGGGCACCAAGTATTTAGGTGGCACTGTGGGTTAAACCAGAGCCTAGGGCTTGCCGATCAGAAGATCGGCGGTTCAAATCCCCGCGATGGGGTGAGCTCCCGTTGCTCGGTCCCTGCTCCTGCCAACCTAGCAGTTCGAAAGCACGTCAAAGTTTAAGTAGATAAATAGGTACCACTCCGGCAGGAAAGTAAACGGTGTTTCCGTGCACCGCTCTGGTTCGCCAGAAGCAGCTTAGTCATGCTGGCCACATGACCCGGAAGCTGTACGCCGGCTCCCTTGGCCAGTAAAGCAAGATGAGCACTGCAACCCCAGAGTCGTCTGCGACTGGACCCAATGGTCAAGGGTCCCTTTACCTTTACAAGAAAACACCGATGGTGCCCACCCCCTCTCTATTTCAAGTAGGGGACCCATAACCACTTCCCCATTCAATGCAATGGAGGAAGCCAAGCTGGTCAGCAGTCACTGGGGAGCTGTAGCTACAGCTCTCAGAGCATGCACCAGGGGGCATAGGGACCCTGAGAAGGGGACAGTTTGCTAGGCCAGGAGCACAACCTCATATCAGGTCAGGTCCAACTGGAAAAACTGACCGGCGAAGCAGTTTTTTTACCTGCCAGAGCAGATCTCAGTTTAAAACAGGAGACCATGTTGTCTCAAGTAGCTTTGCAGCTTGTCGTCGGTAAAACACCAGCAAAGTCACAGGGCGAGGGGTGCTGTGACACCTCGTGGAGGGGGCTGGGGTGGGGGTGGGGAATCATGCAAAGGTTTCTAGAGCGTTGCAAGTTTTCGATACCTTTTTGTTGGAAATAGGTCTTCATCAAGGAGTTACCTTTCAAAAAAAGCAAAAATACAACAGCTTGGTCTACACGCAGTGGTATTTGCTCGGAACATTGCCAGCTTCCAGGGGGAGGGGTGTGTGTTTGAATTAAAATACAAACAGACTAAAAATATGCCACTGTTACAGATCGGCATTCATTTGTCTTTTCGACTATGAAGAAAAATGAAATTTTCTTATGTGCGCCAGCAACTGCCGTTACTGCGAAGACTTATTGCTGCATTGCACAGGAAGCAGGGAAAGGCTTCCTCCTTTTTTAAAATAAATATTTCCTTTTGCAACAAAAACAAGACAGTGTATATCATCATAAATGTATGAGTAACATATAGTCAAGAGCATTGGTTAAGTCTCTGTCGTACTGCAATACATTTGCTCTTCTTTACGTATGACCGGAATTCTCCTTCTTTGTAAACAAAGATGACACTGTAAACAATCGTATTTCAGAGCAGGTCACTTTCTGGCAGTACTGGGCAGTTGCATTCCTTTTGTGCTATGTATTTAATAAACGTGGCTTGCAGCTTTTCTTTGTCATTCTTAAACTGTTCCTTGTACTTCACCTGTTGCATCAGTTTCCCCCTCAATGCAATGTTCAAGTTTGCTGGTACTATTCAGACAGCAAGTTGTCTCCTAAATCTTTCCACCTTCTAGCTATTGTCAAGCGTGCTGGTGGTAAAAATTTTAATATCCTTATTTGTAACATTGTGACTTCCCTCATCAAATTTGAGTAACAACAACCCCATTCTAGGATCTAAGTCTAGTTTCTGACCAGTGACAAGTCCCATTTTCTAACAGATACTTTCTCTGAAATTCCTCTATCTTTCCACCCTGGGACCTCTCTCTCTCTCTCTATATATATATCTAAAATAAAATAATTTTTACACTGTTTTTATGTGTTGGGGTGTGTGTGGTTTATTCAGCTGTTTCTGTTTATATTTTGATTTATGTATTTTATGTTTTTATATTGTAATTTTACCTTGTGAACTGCCCTGAGACCTGCGGGCATAGGGCATCATATAAATATAATTCATCGATAATTATAATTATGATTCCTTCTTGCAGCCTACGACTGGATCCCACGTCGCACCCTTCAAACATACAGCAGCAACACACAGACAACCCGGCCGAAGCTCCACTGACTCCAACTGACCCATCTGGTCACTGCGTTTTTTGAGACACAGGCCTACCTACCGGAAACGATATTGCTGCTGATGATCTTGCCTCCCAGCGTGGCAAGCGATTTGGGGACGACCGTGATGATGCTGCCGCTGGTGGTTTTGACGTAAGTGGCGGCGCCCGGCGTGCCAGTCATGCGTGTCCCAATGGACTGGCTGACCGTCGGACGAGTGTAAGTTGCCTGAGTCCCTGGTTCAAAGGGGGGTGGGGGGGGGAGGAAGGGAAGACAGGACAGGCATCAGCGCGAGGAACCGACACTGCGAGCGGAGAAGCAGAGCTCAGCCATTGTATGAGCCACTGTTCAGAAAGTGGTGCCTGAGTTTCGATTCTCCTCCTCCCGCCCTGTCCCTTTCCCCTTGTGTGTTGTGCTTTTTATTTTATTTTTGAACATACTTTTTATTGATTTTACAAATTACAAAAGGCGGTACATACATGAACACCTTTTCCACCTTCTTCCCACCCCCCTCCATGGGTCCTCTCCTGCCACAGAAGTATCCCACGTAGGTGAACAGTCAGAAATGGTCCATTTTATGATTGGATTTCTGTCCTCCTCCCCCTCCCCTGCCCCCAAAGCCCCCCCTGCCACCAGGGAGCTCCAGTAAACCAGGGCAGTACGCGGGAGGTCATACCAAAAAAAGAATAAAAAAAGAGAAAAGAGAAAAAAGAGGGGAAAAAAAGTGACAAAAAATGAAAAAAGACAATACAAAGCAAAACAAAACAAAACAAAACAAAAATCTTTCTTCCATTCATAATTGTTAAACCATATTTTGTGGGCTTCCCCACCCTCCCCCCTTCCCCGGTTTTCCTCCCTTTTTTTATCATCTTCAACAGTTTCTTATTTTATAAAATACACCTTTATACCTTATACTACTTTTAAATTAGCTATTATCATTTTCACCTAATGTCCAATCACTGAAAAAATCAAACTCCCATTTTTTCTTCCCGTGCCTAATTTTTACCCCCTCTATAAGCCTCCATATTTTCACCTTTTTCCAAAATCAATTCACTTTTAAAACTATAACTATTCCCAATCTAACCTTACATCCCCGATTACCGGCTCCACCCCCCCAATCCAGCAAGTTCCGTAGTCAGCAGTCCAGTTATAATCCTGTTAATCCATCCTTATAATCACAACTTCACTTTCCCTTCACCCCACCCCGTTTACAGCCTTTTGCCATCCAGGCCTCCATACAAGACCCCTGAGCTTCTTCTCTTCTCTGCTTATTTTTCCCCTCTTCCCTGTGGGCATTCTGGAGTTCCAGTAAATCCAATCGTGCCCCCCTCGAAGGGGAGGCACTCCATCCGACTTTTTGTAGAGTAAAATCATCATTTTTTTTCCTGGTGGGCTTCATTTTGTGTTATATTATCACAGTCCTCATCTTCATCTTTTCCTTCCAAATCACAGTCCCCATCATTGTCGTTCTCACACTCGTCTTCTTCAGTTTCAATAGCTTCATCCTCTAAGAAGTCATATTCTGCCATCACCATCTGGAATTGTTGCTGTAACTCTTGCTGTTGTGTCTCCTCTTGACATAGTTCTATTCTTACTTCCCACATTAAGGTCAAAACAGTCCGCTGGAACTCAGGCGAATACCTTTTTGTTGACATAGTTCAATCCTGTCAAGGTCAAAACTTGTCACATGGGGTGGAATATGGTCACAGTTTATTTTCTCGACTCCATTTTAACAAGCTGGCTGCATTCTTCAAGTCTTATTAAAAATAAAATTCGAACTCGCATTTCAAAAGCATATAAACCAAAAAGGAATTTCCAAAAAGTCCAGAAATAAAGATAGAAATAAAATTTGACTTATAAATCCTGATCAGCTCACTGGGTTGTCTGGGCTGCCGGCTCCCGAGGAAAAGAAAGGTCTTTCTTAGTCTTAACCTCTTTCTGCAGGGCACTCACAACCACAGTCTCTCTCCCCTTTTACCCTGCATTTAGGGGAGATTCTCTTTGATGCCTTTGAGGGATCCTTTTAAGTTGAGGTCTTCTATTTACGGCTTCGGGTTTCTATTTACTGTCTCTTATGTTGCCGTGGGGGGGGGGTGGCTTCCTCTTTTCCCCCCTCTCTCCCAGGTCCAAATTGTTTTATAATCCAAATCGTGAGGTTACTTACAGTCTTATTTCCAATCATTTTATTTTCAGAAGAATCCAGCGCTCTCCGCCTTCGGCTTGAAGCTTCTCACCGCTAGGATAACGTTACCGCTCAAAATGGCCCCCGCGACTTCTACCCTCCTCGCTCCGGAGCTCTTATTAGAGCTTGCCGGAGAGTTGGGGAGTCCGGATTGGGGCTCTGCCGAGCAAAATTCGCCCCCGGGACGCCCTTCCCGAGGTTCTAAGGGGCGCAGCGTCGCTCTCGCTGCCCTCCCCACTCCTAGCAGAGACGGGCCGTCTCGGAGACGAGACGGGACCCCGCCGATCGGCGCTGGCGCTGAACCGGAAGCCGTGTGTTGTGCTTTTTAGACTGCAAGCCTGTGGGGAGCGACGGCTTTGTTTTGATTGTATCCAAGCCGCTCCGGGAGCCTTTTAGGCTGAAGAGCACGGGTACAAATGTTCTAAATGAATAGACACCAATGGGAGGTGAACACTGCCAAAACTGTGCGCATGCACATAAGCACACACAAACCCTGGACAGGTGGCAAGCCCAGGGTCTTGGCGAGGCAGACATGGGATCGCAGCACTTCAATGTCCCTCTGTGCAAATGCAAAATCCCTGCACAAAGAAAATCAGCATGTCAGGGAGAAGGCTAAAACTGTGCACATTGCATGCTCACATTTATTCTGTGAACCACCCTGAGACCTGTGGGTATAGGGCAGAATATAAATTCAAATTATCATCATCATCATCATCATCATCACCCCTTGTAAATTCTGCAAATGTGGAGAGGTGTCTTGGCTGTTCCACTTTAACAGGACTGAATGCTCCTCAACACAAAGACACAAGTCTTTGAAAATTGAAAATCAGCTGGTCAGGGAGAAGACTAGGTAGGAATCCTTGTCTCTTGACATGTTAATCTGGCAGTGTGGACCCCACCTCCTAAGAAAGAGGAGGATGGAGGAATCTTTTTTTTTAAGTGCACAAACTTGTATCCTCATGTAAGTAGGCTAAAAATGATTCAAATACGTCAAACAATCTGTATTGTATGATCGTCTCCACTGTGCCCTAGGTACATCACCATTTCACCTTATTTCCCAAGTTTAAATTGCTTCCCACCCTCTACGGAGCATAGGAAAGAATCACTCACCAGCAGGGGCTGTGACCAGTTTGGTTGTCATGATGGTCCCATTACTGCTCACCACCATAATAGGGGAATTGCTACTGCTGGGTAAAGTTGCTGTGACTGGCTTGGGGAGGATTTTGCTGGGCTGCACTTGCTGGGTGATTATTTTGACCCCTAGGAAAGAAAACAGCCATCGCGAGTGGGAGGTGGACATGAGAAGCAAACATTACAAAGGAAGGCAAAATAGCTACAGAGAGACAGAACAAATCATCCCCCCCCAATGCAGTGGAGTCGCATCACAAGAGCATTTAACTTGTGCAAACTCAACAATATATGCTTGGCTGAAGCTCCATTCCAGATTAATTCTAGTCTTTTTCTTCTGCCTGCACCTCTACCTTCTGTGTTTGTCTCTCCTCCTCTGTCACCCGGGAGGCCACTGCTAGAACTGATCACCCCACTGCTGCTTCCTTGCCCCTCGGCCCTTCACTTGCCTGACTTGCCTCTTCCTCCTCTTCTTCCATCCTGTGCTCCACCCTCCAGCTCTGAGGCTTCGCTTGCCTCTTATCCTTGCCTCCTGGTCTCCACAAACCACTGCCCCGCTCTCCCGAGTCAGACTCCAGCCCCCCTTCCCCCAGTGAACACTCATCGGCATCCTGCCAAACCCTGACAGGGCGGCAATGAGTTAACACCCGGAGCAACACATTTATCGGTACCTGATTCCTGCTTGATCTGGATGGTGGGCTTGATGCCTGGCGGAAGGGGAGACTGCTGGGGGTGAAGGGCTGGCTGCTGCTGCTGGGAGGGTTGTTGCTGTTGCTGCTGCTGTGCGGCCACGGGGGAAGCCTGGGTTAGCTGCTGCTGCGGCTGGGCTTGCTGAAGCTGCTGCTTGGGAGATGGCTGCTGCTGCTGCTGCTGTTTAGGAAACGGTGTCAGGATCTGGGTCGGCGCCCCCACCAGGGTCTTGGGCGAAGGCAACCGGGCCGCTGCGACTTTAATCGCCGACGTGCAGACTCCTGGAAGAGAGGAGGCAGGCAGGCATTTGGTGCTTTGTCCTTTGTTTTGGACCATTACCAATCTCTGACTCACAGCCAATGCCCACTCCCACACTGAGTTCACGTTATCCAAGTAGTAGTAGTAGTAGTAGTAGTAGTTGTTAATACCACCCAGCCACTCTGGGCAGCTCCCAATAGAATATTAAAAACACGATAAAACATCAAACATTAAAAACTTCCCTAAACAGGGCTGCCTGCTCCAGGTGGATCACGTTTAGTCAAAACTCTCCACTATGACCTGTCCGTCTTGGGTGGCCCTGCACGGCATAGCTCATAGCTTCTCTGAGTTATTCAAGCCCCTTCACCACGACAAAACAGTGATCCATGAAGGAGGGCTGCCTTCAGATGTCTTCTAAAAGTCAGAAAGTTTTTTATTTCCTTGACACCCGATGGGAGGGCGTTCCACAGGGCAGGTGCCACCACCAAGAAGGCCCTCTGTCTAGTTCCCTGCAACCTCACTTCTCGCAGGGAGGGAACCGCCAGAAGGCCCTCGGAGCTGGACCTCAGTGTCTGGGCCGAACGATGGAGGTGGAGACACTCCTTCGGGTATAGTGGGCCGAGGCTACACAAAATGCAGCCATTGAGTTTCACTTGCGTGGCCCGTGGCGTGCCTGTGGGTTTGTGGCTGAAGACGTCCCATCTGTTGCATCCAGCACCCATCCTGGATTTATATAGGCAACCCCCAATTTGCATGGGGATTGCATTCCAGGTCGCAGCATGCGGCGGTAGAACATGCATAAGCCCATTTCTCCCCCTTTCCCGCCACTTCCAGGTTGCAGCGATGCACGTGGAGGCGGCCGCATGTCGACTAGACGTATGTAAATCTGCCGTCGCCTATAGTTGCGTTTTCACCACTTCCTCTATTTCTCATGTTGTTTTTGTTTTAAATGTATTGCAGATTATGGAAGAAATAAAAGTAATAAAAAATGCAAGTGGAAAGAAAACAGCATCTAGCATAGCACTTGAGCATTGCTGAAACAGCTGGAAGTTATGGGACATGTGCAGAGTGGAAAATGAAGCAGTGTGCTGCCCCAGGACTTTTGCAGCACTGAAAGTGGGGCTGTCTCTAATTGCTCCATTACCAGTATTCATAAGCTCAACTCATCATAAGTGCAGCACACAAAGGAAGCCTGGAAGACCCTAATGAGATGTAGCATGCAGTTTTCAACTGCACCTGTCTTTTCACCCGAGGCAGTGGGTGTCGCAATCTCAGAACCTTCCCCATGCAAAGCCAACGTCTCACCCTGTGCAACTGTGGACATAACCACGGAGGGCGTCGAGGAGACCACGGTGGTCACAGCGACCGTGCTGGGAGCGGAGGAAAGGGTGGAGCAGCCCCCGGTGAAGGCGCTGGCAGAGGTGCTGGTGGAGCTGCTAACCAAAGAGGACTGGGAAGCGGTGATGACCACCGGCTGCTTCTGGGTGGTCGAGGCAATGACGGACGTCGGGACGAGCTTGGTGACGGCCGCGTAGTTGTGAGACTTGGAGAGGATGTTGGGGACAAAAGTGGAGCTGGGAGATGTGGTGACTATGATCACCTGGAAAAGAGAGCACACAAAAAGGTTTTGATCATCACCCCTTGTGCCGACAGCCCCTCGCCGTTGTTTTAAGGGGTCTGCTCCAAAAAGGAGCATTTGACCATTCTGAGTAAGGGTAATGCTGCAACCACTGCCATCACTCTCAATGGGCTTTGTGACAATAAATCATGTAGCCCAAACTGACTGGTTATTATTGCATTCGCTTTCAATATGCGATTGAATGACAACCTCCAAATTGATGCCGCAGCAGCCAAACGTGGATTTATAGCCTGCCATTTCTCTTGGGAGCAGCTCTTGAGGTTGCACCCGCAGACAGGGCTATATCATTCCCCTGCACCCTATGAGACCCTATGAGACAGGCTGTTAGGGGAGTTGGCTGCCTGTTCCTCTGCCCTGTTTCTGGTCTACCGGCAGAATTATCTTTTGAAATGTGGTGGATGCAGTTTTACTGAAGGGACAAGACATCAGCACATAACAGAGGAACTCAGGGAGAAAAAAAGGAATAGACAATTAAACAGAACTGATGTTGCAGGGTGGGGTCATAAACAGTTTCCAGTCTGTAGACTGGGACTGGGCTGAGCCTCTACCCCGGTTTTGGGGTGAAACAGCCTCCCCACATTTGTGGGCGTACCGCAACGCGAGTGGCAAACTTACTGCAGCTTCTCACACTTCTGATTGGCTGGCCCCCACTATTCTTTCCAAGACTGGGAAAGCCAAAATGGCGACAGCAGGTAGCTCTGAAGGGTCACCTGCCAGAAATACATGCTCCTCAATTTCACAGTGGCAGGGATTGCACAGGGACTGTAGTCCAGCCTGACTGTAGTCCAGGCACCCCCAAACTCAGCCCCTCCAGACGTTTTGAGACTACAATTCCCATCACCCCTTACCACTGGTCCTGTTAGCTAGGGATGATGGGAGTTGTAGTCCCAAAAACATCTGGAGGGCCGAGTTTGGGGATGCCTGCTCTAAACTAAAGAAACCTCTCGTTCTCAGCCACACATACTAAACATCCCTACCCACCTTCTGGGTTGTCGTGTTGGTCGTCTGTGTCGACGGCTTCGTGAAGGTGATCTTCACAGGGGACATGTGGGGCGGCAAGGAGTTGGCAATGCTCTGCATGATGCTGCTCATCTTGGGGCTGCCGCTGACAGGCACCGTGATGGTCTTGGTGACCGGCGTGGCGGCCTTAGGGACCTCCTTCAGGAGGACTGGGGAGGAGCTTGAGGAGTTGGTGCGGCGCCGTTTGCGGGGCTTCTCGTCGTCATCTGAGCAGCTCACGCCTGCCAACGAGAGAGGCGCCTCAGTCCGGTAGCCTCCCGTACTCTGATGCACCCACCAAGAGCGCTGCTCAAACCTCCCCAGCCCAAGCTGGCCCACATACCAAGACACAACTGCTGCTCTCTAGGTGGCCATTGGGGAAGGCCGCACCCCCCCCCGAGCTGCGGGGCCCTAGACTTTGGCTCCGAGGTCCAGTGCTAGCTGCACCACTGACCAGGAGACTGACCAGTGCTTACCAATCAGCCTCTCTGAATTTACCCGTGAGAAGGAAATGATGCAAACTCCTTTCTACCAGCTTGCTCAAACTGCTGGCGGTTTCAAACACATTATTACATTCATCCATTCACTTCTGCCAAGCCCAAAGGGTGGCTACCAAGGTTTGCAGCACACTGTGAGCAATGGTGGGGGAAGGGCCTGGCGTATGGCATTCAAAATCAAAGAACCCTCAGGCCATGCTCAAAACCTTGGCTGCCTCTGGAGGAGCCTGGCCCTCCTTTTCCTTGATGTCACTTACTCTTGACGTAAACGGCGCTCCCACTTGGCAAGACGACGACGTTGGAAGCTGGGCTGGCGGGTCGGGGGGATTTCACGGTCGCGACGCTGCCGCTCGGGACTGGGGTGGACGTCGGGGTTGAGGTGGTGCTTGTGTAGGAATAGCAAACCACCACTGAAGAGAGTGAGAGAAGAAGAAAAGGATGATGTGTAAACCAAAGCGTTTTCATCTGTTTACTTCATTCCTCTCCAGCCTACACTCCAAAGGGCTAGAGGTGGCGTACGCACTCTGCTTCCACAATAACCCCGTGAGGTATGTTAGGGTGAGTGGCAGTGACTGGCTCAAGGATACGGCCACCCGTCAGACGACTTGTGGAGGAAGCACACAATAAAGGGCCTGAGATGATGATCGTAGGGTCTAGGTTGGATCATATGGGGAGAGGCAGTCCTGGGCCGTTTAAGGCAATACAGGTCAAAACTACCACTTCAAATTGGGCCCAGAAACTAATTGACAGCCAGTGCAGTTGGGTCAAGGCTGGGGCCTTCTATACAAGGGGTAAGAGGGGCCCTGATATAGGTGGCAAAGGTTTAAGGATCGAGAGTCCAGGTCCCATCAGCCCCACAGGAGGCAGTGATGGTTACGAAGTTGGATGGCTTTAAAAGAGGATTAGACAAATATCTGGAGGAGAGGGCTATTGATGGCTGCTGGCCATGAGGGCTCTGCTCTGCCTCCACAGCTGGAGGCAACAATGCTTCTGAATGCCCAGTTGCTGGAAACTTGTGGATTTTCCCACAGGCATTTGTGAGAACAGGAAGCCGAACGAGATGGGCCATTAGTTTCATCCAGCGGGCTTCTCTTATGTTCTCAGAGGCCATCATCAGGGTTGCTGGGATCTGTATCCCAGCAACAGCTGGAGGAAGAGAGGTTCCCCAACCCCGGTTGAAGGCCTAAGCACGGTGACCCTTTCGAAGCATTAAAAGAGTCCTCCTCCCATTCCCAATATCCGAAAGAGAGGAAGGCCACCTACCCTCACCTTCTTTGCTTCCTGTCTCTGCTGGGGAAGGGAGAGCTGCATTGTGCTGGAGCGCCGCGTTGGCAACAGCGTTTGCCGTGACGGTGAAAGCGGTTTGGGGAACCAGCCGGGGCATCAGTGGGACGAGCCGGCGGCCTTCAATAGACCACTCAGAAGAGCTGTTGGGCCCAGACATGCTAAGGAGAAACACACAGGTCTGTAAACTGTCTGTTCCAAGTCATTCTCCCATTCCTAAATGGGTCTCCCAAACCAGAAAATCTCTCTCCAGGCAGGTATCGTGACCTCCCCGAATCCACCGCCAGGTGGGGTGGATTGTAAATTCACCCAGAAATGGAAAACATTTAGCTACTGGGTAGAACACACACTTGTTTGACAGTCCCAGATCCTAGAACCTTCCGCTCAAAATGGATCTCCCTTAGCAAGGCGTCTGATCAAAACCTTGGTGAGAGGTCAAAGTATAATTTACTGGGTGAAAGTGACCGATAGGCTTACTCAGAATATGGTCATTTCATGGGATGGGAAGGGTCCATAGCTCAGCTGCAGGGCACCTGTTTTGCATGTGGAAGGTCCCTCGCTTTTCCAGTTAAAAGGATCAGGTCACAGGTGCAAAGCGCGTTTTTATTTTTGAGATATTCCGAGAGGGAATTCATCAAGTCCAAATGTCCTGGGTCCTAGTCCAAGTACTTCAGCGAATACACCATAGTTTAAAAGTGTACTGTTTAGCGGATTGCAAGTGTCAATTACCATGGGGCAAAATGCACTGAAAAGAGACATCTAGAAATGTCCCTTTTTATCACTCAATTGAGAGTTGGTTTGAAAGAACCAGAAGCAGTGTTCTTGCAGAAAAACTGGCCCATTGGAGTTAACCAATGGTCAAGCAAGGGTAATACTAATGACAGGTCTCAATCATTTCTCCTCTAAAAAAGTCACCGCCTATCACTCAAACCAAATTCGGGAAGGACATAGCTATATGTATTTAGCTTATGTTCTCACCCCTCCGAAAACCTGCTCCTGAGGTTCAGCTGGCCTTTACCAGGGGCTGAGCCTTTAGTGTGGTAAGCCCTGGGCCTGTGAAACTCCTTGCCAATAGAGGTTCAGCAGGAACCATCCTTGCTCATTTTCAGACACCTTCTAAAAACTGTGTTATTCAGATGGGCCTTTTGAACCTAATATTCCTCATCAACCAGCTCTCACAGGTGTGCCTGTCTCTCTTTTTTTGTAATACTGTTGTAATACCTTGTGATATTTTATATGAAAATGTGGCTTATAAAAACAAACAAATAAAGTAATGGCGTACCAACTCATTCTTTCCATATCATAAATATGCAGTGTTATTTGAGATTACACATTCATGCACAGCTGTAGGTTTAACTTTTGAAAACCAACGGTGGTATTCTATTTCTTCATTTCAAGCATTTGTACAGGTGAAACTCGGAAAATTAGAATATTGTCAAAAAGTGCATTTATTTCAGTAATGCAACTTAAAAGGTGAAACCAATATATGAGATAGATGCATGTCATGCAAAGCAAGATATGTCAAGCCTTTATTTGTTGTAGTTGTAATTATTTGTCTTTAGGTGGGCCAATTATAAATGGAATGTAATTAATGAAATGTAATAGCGATGTTTATTTTTGTATTATTGTAACTATTTGTTTTATTACTGTGGCATTCCCAAAAGAAAGCATTTGTAAAAATTAAAAGAAAAAATAATAAGTTGCACTTTTCGACGATATTCTAATTTTCCGAGTTTCACTTGTATTGTTTGCATTACTTAATTTAAAAAAAACTTAAAGGGATTATAATACGTCCCCCTCCTTACTTGTGAGCAATCGTTGTCAATCGCTCATCATTGACCGCCCTTCGAACTTCAGCTCGATGCCTTTCTGTTGAAATGCTGTTGAAAGACGCCAAAGTGTTAGACACAGGGGTACAGGCCACAAGCAAGACAAGGCTTGGGACTTAAAAATCAAAGTGAAATGGATAGCTGTCAAAAAGCAATGCTATCATGGGACTTAATTAGCCCTGCCAGCAGACACTGGTTCACCTGCCCAGACTTCAATGCGATATATATCGTCTCCCAATGCCCTTGTTTCGTCAGACAAACAAGCTTGTCTCTGCACAAAAATAACGAGCGGAACAAACCTAACATTCAATAGCCCAGGCTGCTCTGTGGCCAACTTGGAAGTCATCATTCTTCAGCAAAAGAGCTTCCCTGAGATTGCTCAACTGGAGTTCTTAAAATACATTTGAGTCTATGCATTTTGTGGACCTTTATCGAGACCAAGTTCTTATTTCCCACCTAGTCTTCTTGAGTACTATGTGGTCCCTTTCTTCTCAAATGGACTTCTGCAAGTTTCCATCGCCATCAACAACCAGCCATTGCCTTTGGGGCGCATCGACAGCCAGACAGTGGATTGTATCCAACATAGTGAAAAATACCGCATTCCGTCAATGTAAAGATTTCTGCTTGGGCAGCAGAAAATCCTGCTCCCCCCCCCCCAACATGCACCCCCAAATCTGTTCTGGGGTTTCCGCCAACCCTCCGGAGCAGATCTGGAAAGGGCACAGGGTGCATGTGGGGACATGAGAGGGCGAGGAATTATCGCTGCAGAAGCATAAATTCTTCCACTGACAGAACCACTGGATACTGCTGACTGTGTTTGGGAAATAAATAGGCACCATGGTTTGCCAGGGATTCACCATCCTTAACGGACATTGTCTTCCTTTATATTGTAACTGATGGTCATGTCTAATTTTCTCAAGGTCAGCAACAAAGACGGTACCCGCTGGGAGCAGACAGCTGCACTTAACATCATCTAAATGGAACTAGGCAGAGGGCCTTCTCGGTGGTGGCGCCTGCCCTGTGGAACGCCCTCCCAACAGATGTCAAAGAGGAAAACAACTACCAGACATTTAGAAGACATCTGAAGGCAGCCCTGTTCAGGGAGGCTTTTAATGTTTAATAGATTATTGTGTTTTATTTTTCTGTTGGAAGCCGCCCAGAGTGGCTGGGGAGACCTGGCCAGATGGGCAGGGTATAAATAAATTATTATTATTATTATTATTATTATTATTATTATTATTATTATTATTATTATTACTACTACTACTACTACTACTACTACTACTACTAAAAAGCGTTTTGCCCTGAATTGGCTTTGTGCTGCACTGGCTGCTGTTTTTGTTTTTTTCCTGTGGTGTGTTATTTTATGATGTTATTTTAATTGACCATTGTGCCCGCCACGCTATATATTACTTAAAGGGGAGGTTCTAAACTTAATAAAGAGAAGCTTTCATATGTCATCTGGCAAAATCAGGCACTGTATCAATATATAGAAAGGAAAGGAAAGCAGAGCCTTTTTGGTGATGGCGCTTGTTCCGCGGAACTCTCTGCTGCAGGAGGCCCATCAGCCAGCTTCTATTGAAAAGAACAGCAATCCAGTGCAAACTAAGCTATTCTGCCAGTCCCTTGGCTGTTAGATATATGTGCTTATTTTTGGTGCTGTTTGTTGCAGCTTTTAAACTTGCATGAATTAATGGGTTTCAAGCATTTGAGGTTTGCAGTACTTTGCTGTATTGCAAGCCACTCCTTGTGGGGCTGAATGGGCAGGGCACAAATGAGTATGTTCCATCTACCTAAGGACTTTGGAGAGTTCTCCAAGGATGTCTTTCTTTTCCTTCGTGAGATCCCCCTGAGCGCGCAAGGCACTGATGACACCGGCATATGCCTCCAATTCTATAAAAGAAAGGAGAAAGATTAAAAGTGAACAATACATTTTGGGGGGGGGGGCAGAAGAGAGATCAATGAAAAGATCACAGAACCATAGAGTTGTAAGGGATCTCAAAAGCCCTCTAGTCTAACCACATGCGGAAAAATCTGTCTCTGCAACATCAGTGGGGAGCCTATGGCCCTCAAGGTGTTACCAGCCTATGATGCCCGTTGCCTCTAACCACTGGTCATGCTGGCCGGGGATGAAGGAGTCCCCCAACATCTGCAGGGCCATAGGTTCACTACTCGTGATCTCCAGCATCCCTGATAAGTGGCTGTCCAGCTTGTGATTTGAAACCTCTAATGAAGGAAAAATACAGTAGTGGAAAAATTTCCACCACATGCTTACTGCCACTAACACAACACAACCAAAAGAGGGGACAACAACCCTCAAGGCTTTGCTGATTAACATAGTGTCAGCTAGCACAGGGAAAAGTCCCTGATAAGTAATGATACAGAGACTTACTACTTGACATTGATTAAGATGAAACACATTTTTGGGGGTCCTCTAGCATTACCCTGGAAGGTCCTTTCATTCCTACAGTTCATCTTGGGGACCCAGATCTCATTCAGGCATGCATAGCCAGGGTCAGGTCAGTGTAAAGAAGATGACACCCTCCCCCCCCCAGCAAAGAACCCCGTAGGCATACCGAGTTTGCGAAGGATCCTTTTGCATTCATCCCTGCTGAGATCCAGCAGGGTCGGCCACACCACAGGCATTGTTCCCCGGTCGGTTTGCTCCCAAGGAGCTCAGCCTCCCTGTAAAGGGACGCAAATCAAGGGAAGAGAAAATCAGGCTTCCGTTGCAGGCTTCCAAATGCTGACCCACCAAAGCAATACCAGGCACCTGTGCCACTTGGTGGGGGGACCAAAGTTTGGAGAATTTAACAGTGGTTAACAAAGTCCCTGGTGCACAAAGGTAAAGAGTCTCTCTGCCTCGCTTTCTCCAAGGGCATGTTGGGAGAAGGAAGTAGGCTGCAGAAATATGGTCTGTGTAGACTCTTTGGGACTGTGGAACCACCTCAAAAGGGGCATGTTACATAAAAACATGAGTTAGAGAACATAGGAAGTTGGCCTTATACTGGGACAGACCATTGGCCCACCTAGCTCACTTACCAATACTGTATATGGACAACTGTGGCCAGATTCTCTCTATCCAGGAATGGGCATAGACGTAAAGTAAGTCACTTTCATTATCCCCCAAATTGCAGATAGGGAGACTGAGGAAGAGATGCAGAAAGACAGAGACAGAGAGAAACTGGCTTGACTAAGGCCACCAGGTGAATTTATGACAGAGGCAAGATCTGAACTGGGACTTCCTCATTCATGGCTCAGTCTATGAGCTTCTAGGCTACACCGGGTCACAAGCCAGGAAGGCGAATGGGGCACATGAGAGGAGGAAGAAGAAATCAAGTCAAAAGCTCGGGGCACAAGTGGCTGCTACACTCACAAACCAAAATTGTGATCTGTCCTTTGTACTGAGATTTATGTTTGTGCAGTTTAAATGTTGTGCCTTCAACCTATGTTTATTTTCCCAAGGCAGCTAGGAGAGCAGTAAAAACAAGAAGCGTACTGTTTTAAATAAATAAATACGAAGCATTAAAAATTAATGCAGCAAATTAAAACAAGCTAAACAACAAAAAATGGATTTACCTAGAGCAGGTTTGTCTTTTTACTTTAGAGCTTTTCATTGGGTTGGTTAGATTAATTAGATTAGACTGTAAAGCCAGAATGGCAAACCAGTGGGCCTCAAATTTCCACCAGCCCCAGATCAGGAGGTGGTGGTGATGATGATGATAGCAATTGCAGTCCTGCTTTGTTGTGCAGGGTCACGAGTCCCTAATTTTCTTTCCTTTAATTCCCACACAGACACTTCATGTAGAAAATCTATATACCATTGCTTCTTGTTTGTGTACCATCATCATGCTTATTTCTGCTCAATCGGAGGTGGGTGGTCAGAGGGATCAGATTGGAGCAGGAACAGCCAGTGCATTCGTTTATCAGAAGTGAAAAACTGGGCTGCTCTGAAACACCAAAAGACTCAATTCTAAACCAATTAAGAAATCAAATCCCCAAACAATCAATTATTTACAGCCAACAATGTTAAGCAAATAAAACAGTGGTGCAAATGAGATGCAGGAGATTTAACAGCCCTTGCCTGCCTTTTATCTCAAAACTTGGGGGTGGAGGGGGGGGGAGAGAACTAGGGAGTTATAACATTTCTTAAGAGGAAATTAAAGGCACACAGGGAGAAAATGGAGGTGGTGAGACTATTGCTGTTTTTGAAATGGTGCTCCGGAGTGGCCGGAAAAAGGAGACTGGGCTGGAAAGAACCCAGTTGGGTCAACCTGAAAGCCCTGTTTTACATGGCACCAGACTTGCAAAGGGTTGGGGAAGCAAGGAGACCCATCCCATGTCCGCTCATCTTTCATGGACCCTAGAGACAAAAAAACCCAACAACAACCCCAACCCTCACAAAACTAGCCACTGGAATGCAGGAAGGAAATGCCAGCAATAGGACTGATGCTGAATGGTAAGAGCTGGAAAGGTCATCTGAGGCCATCTAGCCCAAAGGTCATCAACCTTCTGTCTGGTTCAAAACCACAAGTGAAAAAGAGCCCATCGCCTCCTGAAGACCGTTCCACGGCTGAATAGTTCATACCATTAGGAGGTTCCGCCTAATGCTTAGTCAAAATCAGATTACCTGCTATCTTCCACCCATTTGGTCTGGTCTGGAGCAACAAGTTTGCTCCAACCTCTGCATGATGTTCCTCCAGGTAGGACAACTTGACCAAGTCTCCCCTTAAAACTTTTGTTCTCCAGATGAAAACCATGCCCTGCTCTTTCAACCGCTCTCCCTCGGACTTTGGCTTCCAGATACCGCAGCATCCTAGTCTCCTCCTCTGGACACGCTCCCTCCTAACATGACTCTGTCTGCAGGACACATGACGACATCAGGACCGTTGCCCTACAAATCTCTGAGGAAGCCAGTACCAAGTCTCTCATGGCAGGGAAGGATTTGTTCATTAATTTTATTAAGGCAGCAGTCTCGAGGCAGCGCATGAGATATAAAAATAGAATGCATCAGTAGAGGCGAAATACAATACAAAAGAAACACAGCTGAAAATCGGGCAGTGGGGCGAAAGCATGGGGAGTGTGTATGGAGGTCCTGGGCTGCCCAGATGACAGGGCACCCCTCTCAGCCTCGCTGATGTGATCCAAAGGAAAGGCAAGCCATTCGTCTGGCACAGCTTGGCTGCAGGGGTTGCCAGAAAGAGGAGTACTGTATAAGGTACCATCCTAGGGACTCCACTCCCAATTTGTGTAGGGTTTTTACTCCTTGGCCTTTTCTTCTCGCGAAGATATCCCGCAAGACAGAGGAGGTTTAGGATCAGAGTTTTCCTTCCTTCTCCAAGATGGGCTCCCTTCCCAGGAAGACGAGCCCATCTGCCTCTCACTTCCCACTTACAGCAGGGGTTGTCAACCTGGTCCCTACCACCCACTAGTGGCCGTTTCAAGATTCTAGGTGGGCGGTAGGGGGTTCTATGGCACAAGCTGAATCCTCCTTCCATCGAGCACTGGTGGGCGGTAAGGAAATTTTACCATCAAGAAAGATGCAAAAGTGGGCAGTAGGTATAAAAAAAGGTTGGCTACCCCTGCTCTACAGCCCATTCAGAAACTGCCTCCTTGACAACTGGACCCACTATTGGTCTCGTCTGCTCGATCCGCCAGAGCCTGTCTTCTTCACATGCAGGGGAAATCCCCAATGCACTGAGGGTTTGACACCCATCAGCTACCCTCACCTGGTTTAGCTGGTCAGTCAAATCTCTTTCCCATGGTGTGGCCAATGTCACATGCTAACAGCTTCTAAGAGCCACAGGTGGAGGCTGAGTGCAGGGTGGGGACCAAAGGTGGACAAGGTACCCCTGAGAAGCACAACATGTCTCCCACCAGAGATACTTCCCCTCCCCTAAAACCCCACACACCCTACCTTTTGATACTAACATAGTACTGTACAATCACAGTCCTCATTAAGCCACTGCAAACCTGGCTGGGGCCCTCCTCCACAAAGCAATGAATTAATGGTTAGTTCAGCCTTAATAGCCCCCCTGGAGCTATCTAAACAGCATATCCACACCCACACACTGGCAGCAAGGCCCTCAGGTCACGGATATTCTGGATTTGGCAGCGCAAAAACAGTTACCACCAGGAAAGCAGGTGACGCCAAACTGGTTTGTCAACCGATCGAAGGATTTTGATTTTAAAACAGATCAGCTACATCTTAACTAGTTGAGCAATTAAACTTGAATACATTTGCCTGTTGTCAAAACCTTCTTTATGACACATGGAAGGAAGAGATGACTTAATGAACAAGACGCTACTTGTGCAGAGAAGAAAAGGTCAGCTTTCGTATTTGCTGTTTCTTCTTCCCATTTTTTAAAAAGTAATAAACCAGAGCCAAAGTGAGTGTCAAAAATTACCGTATTTTTCCATGTATAAGACGCCCCCTATTTTTAAGGACTCCAATTTAAGAAAATAGGAGGGAGATTGCCCTGTGTATAAGATGACCCAGTTTTTCACATAATTTTTAAGTACAAAAAACCCCTGGTCTTATACATGGGAAAGGAGAGTAATTGTGTGTCCTTAATTCCAAGCCTCACATATTCAAGTTTACCCTCTCTGTAAACCAATTAGTGAACTAACAGTGCAATTCTGTGCATATCAAACATTAAGCCCATCTGAGTTCAACGGGACTTACTCTCTGGTAAGTGTGGTCAGGGTTGCAGCCTAATTAATGCTTTTAATTGAAGGATCTCAGAAGAGTTTGCCACTCTTCCCCATCCCAAATTTATGCACGTTCTGTTCTGGAAACAAAACAAAAAAACTTTGATGAAAAGAGGAAGAGGAACACACAAACTGTACATGCAACCTTAAGGCAAGGACAGGAAATGTGCCATCTGATTGATGTTGCTGGACTACAACTTCCATCAGGCCTGGCCTGGAAGGTCAAGGGTCAGGAAAGATGGAAGCTGCAGGCCAATAACATCTGGAGGACCACAATTTTTCCATCCCTGGCCTGGTGGGTCCATCGTGCTATGTAGGAACTGAAAACTGATGCCTAAGATGGAAAATGAATCACTGATTTTGTGTGTGCACGCTGCTGATTCTTGCGAACCAGAACCTGTTTTACTTAAGAGTCAAATCAACCAAGAGCAACACAACTTCCTCACAAGTAGGCAAACTCAAGGCTGCAGGCTTGGTGAGAAAAAGGGTTCAAAATGTGCTGCCACATTGAGAATGAAGCTGTCAAAGTGGGAAAGACAAGGCTGAAGGGGCATATTTCATTCTCGCCTGCCCTCCCCGCCGGCAACAACAGACTTACTATCCACTACTGTTTGCAATGGTGGACAATGAGGATTAAGGGGAGGAGGAAAGGGGCCAACAAAAGCAGATCCCAGAGAAGGAAGGCCGGAAAAGGGGGCAGGGAAGAGGGGGTGCCACAGAGGAATCTCCGGTGGGAAAGAAAGAAACGGGTCCACTTGGCAAGAACCCCTTGGAGGAAAGGGAAGAGAATCAGAGGCAGAAACAGAAAAGGCAGCTAAGCAAATCAATCAAATGGCGGGCAAGGAGGAGGGAGATGGGACACAGAAACGCTCTTTCTTTCCTGCCCTTAAAAACAACAAAATAAAAACCACAGAGATGAATTGGGAAAGAGGGAGGCAGGCATGCAAAGTAGCCCCAACCAAGGAGGGCTAAACAGGCATAGCTGCCAAGTTTTCCCTTTTCTCGCGAGGAAGCCTATTCAGCATAAGGGAAAATCCCTTTAAAAAGGGATAACTTGGCAGCTATGAACAGGGGGGGGGGGCTGGGGAGAAAGAAATGCATGTAAAGATCATCAAATGGGGAGGGGGAATGAAAAGGAGAAAGGCAGGGAGAAATGTAACAGTCACAGCCCCAAATTATTCCCCCCTCCCGCTTTTTTTTTTTTTTTTGGTGGGGAAGGAAGAGAAATAAACCAAAATCGAGGAAAGAGGAAAAGGAAGCTGGGAGGAAGAGAGAGCAAAGGTAGCAAGAGCCCAAACACACATAAAAGAGAACCAGGCACCAACCAATCAGCGGTGGAATCAGATAAGAGGCTACGCCAAACTACAATATAGACAAATATTACATGATATGGAAAAGATGGGGGGGGACTTGAGAAGTGGAGAATACTGTATCAGTCAAATCAAACAGCTGGAAGACAGAGAAAGGTGGGGGGGGGCAGATAGGGGAAATTACAGTTCTCCATCTTTTTTGACTCTCTGAAAGCAGAGGGTGGGAGGCAGGAATGAGGAAATTACAGATACCCACATTTATTCTCTTCTGAACCCCACACCCCAAAAAATTCAAGGGGGAGGGGGAAAGAAATAAAATAATAAAAGCAGCCAATAAATTGGGGGGGGGGCAGTGTAGTAGATAGAAGAGATGGAAAGAGGGGTGATGGAGATTGTATCTCTTCTTCCCAAATATTTGAGGGGGGTCAGGGTTGAAGAGAGGCAAGTGGAAAAGGAGCAATCCTATACAGGGTGAGTCTTTTAAAAGAGGCCCCGTGGAACATGGGTACTGTACTCTGTATCCACAGGGCCTCTTTTTAAAGGACTCACCCTGTATAATTGAGGGTAATAATGAATCCCTTCGATGTAGGAAGCGGCCCATCCACCTGGAAACAGCGAGAGATGTAGATGCAAAGAGGTGGAAGGAAGGAAGGAAGGAAGGAAGGAAGGAAGGAAGGAAGGAAGGAAGGAAGTCATTATTTGTATACCCCTCACACACAAAAAGAGACGGGGGAGGGAGGGGGATGAAGAGAGGCACGCAGAGGAGCTGCCACAGCCAGTCGTGGAACTGAGGCAAATCAGCTCCCATTCAAACTGAGGATGGAATAGAATCGAAGGAGGAAGGCGACCATTTATTTCACACACAAGAGAGCAGGAGGGAAATCAAATATCGCACTGGGGTTGGAGGGAAGGGAAAGGGCAACGAATTATTATTATTATTATTATTATTATTATTATTATTATTATTATTATTATTATTATTATTATTTTGTCTCCCATCACCCCTCCAAAGAATGAAAAGACGAGCTTATCTCCTGAGTTTATGCCAATAAAACTCAGAAACGTGAGGAGAGGCAAGCACGAAAGGAGGGAACTGAGGAACTCCCTGCGACAGGCCTGCCCTTCCCCACTTTCAAAGGAGAGGAAGATGAGGGTCTTGCTCTTCCTCCTCCTCTTCCTCGCTCTCCTCCTCCCCCCCCTCACTTCCCTCCTCCTCCTCCCCGGGAGACCCACCTGCCGATCCTCCCCCGGGGAGACCATGGATCCCGCGCCGCCCGGGCTCGGCGGGCACCTTCGGCTTCTGAGGCGGCGGGATTGTTTGGCGTCGGCGCCAGCTGAAGGGAGCCAAGATGGCGGGCAGAAAAGGGCGCCGCGCGCAGGCGCGGACGACACGCGCAGAAGGGAGGGGGAGGAGGCCGACGCCCGAGGCATTCTGGGGGGTGTAGTTTTTCGCTCGCTCTCGAGCTTTGCTTCTAAACGCCGGCGGATTGAAATCAACGAAGCGCTTCCGGCTCCAGAGCACAGCGCTCTGGCTGAGGGGCGGCCGAGGAGGAGGAGCAGGAGGGGTTGGGCAATCATAAATTCGCGGAGCTGGAAGGGGACCTCCGAGGGGCATCTAGTCCGCATAGCTGCCAAGTTTTCCCTTTTCTTACGAGGAAGCTTATTCAGCATAAGGGAATTTCCCTTAAAAAAAGGGAGAACTTGGCAGCTATGAGTCCGGCCCCGTGTTGTAAGTCA
Source organism: Zootoca vivipara (assembly GCF_963506605.1). Taxonomy (NCBI): domain Eukaryota; kingdom Metazoa; phylum Chordata; class Lepidosauria; order Squamata; family Lacertidae; genus Zootoca; species Zootoca vivipara. Next base: position 94,820,864 of record NC_083279.1, read on the forward strand.
TGGGCCCCGGTTTGCTCATTTCTATATATAAGGGTGCCTACATTCTGCATGTGCAAATGGCTTGAGATACCTATTAGGTCCATAAATTACCATGTAGCACATATTCAACGCAAAAAACAGTGACAATTTCTTGTTGACAAAGGGCAGCTGGACATATAAAGGGCCCCATTACCTTCAGTAGCTTAGGGCCTCATCAAACCTAAATCCGGCCCTGGGCATGATGTTAACATCAGACGCATTGCAATGTTTTGTGCTACGTTTATGCTGTTACATGAATCGATGGGGGGGGGGTGGAGAAAAAGCTCATATGAATCCGGCAGGGATGAGCAGCTCTTTTGAGGCCATCCGAATGGGTGGCCATCATTGTTCCCTCTTGTGGCGGTGAGTTCCGCAGATCCGCTATGTGCTGCGTGGGGAAGTCCTTTCTTTTTCGTGCCCTCCAGCTGTCAGGACTCTTGCAACGCTCAGATTCGTTGGATGTCCCCGAGCTCCAGCACCTACGAGAGAGAAAAACTCCCTGCCCTTCCAGAAATCTTCATTTCTTTGCTTGATAGACTGTTTACACTGCTTTGTTGTTGTTGTTGTTGTTGCTGCTGCTTAAAAACAACCCTCAAAGCGGTTTACAGCAAGATAAAACAATAAGATGCATTGAAACACGCATACCAGAGCGGGTTAAATTTTACACCAGCATTTCTAAGCATCTGGGTAGGCTTTTCTAAACAATACTGTAATGTGTTTTGGGGCAGAGGATGGTGCCTGCTTGATATCAATAGGCAGGGAGTTCCAAAGTGTAAGTGCTGCCATGAAAAACGATCAAGCTCTTCCCAATATGTAGCGGGTACAGTATTTATTATGTGGCTCCTGCGGCAGTGCCAATTTCTTTTTTTTTAAAAAATATTTTTATTAATTTTCCAATTAAAACCAATTATATCACATTCAATATTTCAAATTATACACATATATATATCAATCAAACCGAATGTTATGCCAAATCATCTAAATAATTTATTTTTGGGTTCCCATGCTTCAAGAAATTGGGAATTCCTCGCAACTGTCCACTGCCGTCTTATTTCTAAAGTTCAAATCGTCCTCCAAGCTCATAATATTCCAAATCTTCCCCTTACAGTCACCTAGATGTTTTCCACTTTCATCCAATTGTTCCAGCTGCTGAGATAAATGTCAAACGAAGTTTCACAGATGTTCTTTCTCCTGTGTGAGTTAATCAGTCCAGCCTCCCCATAAATCTTCTTAGTGGAGCTCCCTGTTGCGACGGAGTAGCAGCGCCATCTTAAAAGGCTCAAATCACTTTCATTTTCTCTCATAGCCATGAAGATTTACGATTTATTTATCTTTATAGAGTTTACAGCTTTTTCAGGCAGGAGACCCAAACATCCAACCATGAACTCTTGGTAAATTAATGGATCTCCTTGCCCTATAGCTGAACTTAGCTTCAGGTCGCTGCTCCAATTTAAAGTGCGTCACAGCTCATAAATCCTCCGAACGCGTCCAGAACTCCTTCCGTCTGACTAGGGGGGGGCTTTTCTCATCGGCAACTTCACATCTTTAAGAAATATGCTCAGTAACAACAGCTATAAAGTTCAACTCACACAGTCTTTTGCTTCTCTTTCACTCCAAACAAGCCAGGACATCGCGTCCGGGAAGATACGAGGCAACAATATGAAGAAAAAATAAAAACTTGCTTCCCTTATCGCTCCGTCCCCATCAATCCTTCTTCCAGATGCCGTACATTCTTTGACTCCTCTCGCTCAGCAGCATAAAATTCTCAGCAGTAAACAGCGCTTCTTCCCCTCCTTCTGAAGTATGTCCATAGATTTAAGCCTAATTATCTTCTTTAACCATGGAAATCCCCGCCATGCAGATTAGCGTCCGGGAGTCCTGGCCGTCGTAAGTGCTCAGCCCAAGCTCCCCCCACTCCAAAAACAGTCGGAGTGGGTCTGGGGGCATCGCGGGCCAGCGGCCCCTCTCCGTAACCCCCGGAGAGGGTAGGGGGTTGCCATTTACTCCCCTAGCAACCGCCAAATTCCTTACGAAGGTCAGAGAGATGGAAAACAGGTCCGCCATTCCTGCAGGCGGAAACCGGAACCCCGCGGCAGTGCCAATTTCACCAAGTCTGGTTTTGTTCTGTTTTACATATTTTATATTTCGGAGTGGCTAAGCAAACAAATAATACTTGCTATGCACGCCCCCTTGCGCGGTTTAGCGAATGGTGGTGGGCTTGCTGTTTCTGCAAATATATAATGTATTATAGCCGAATGATTTCGACCAGCGTGAGCGTGCCTGCTATAACCGCTTTTGAATAAATTCAACTGAGGAAACATAAACGCCTGCTGAAGCAGGCAGGCACTCAACACGTGCAGCTCGCTCGAATGAATCGGGGCTCACCTGTTGAATGCCTGCCTGTCACTAAACCTAAGGCACGAGCTTCGGGAGGCGGAGAGTGTGGTTATTCCAACACAACTCCAAGAAAAAGCAGCTGCCACCAATCCCTGTCTTGTTCTATTTTTTATTTTTTTCATTCCCTCCCATTCCCTATGGACGTCCACCGTCCTCCCTCCACACAGAGCGCTGCAAATGGGAGCCGCACATCTTTGTTGATGGAACCACTTCGGCTGCGTCCCCTCGGACCAGGGACGTGAAGGGAGTACGGGCAGCGACGTTGGACATTAGGCTTCTTTTGGCGAATCGTGCTCTCTAGGCAATCGTGGCAAAGGGACTGGGCTGTTTTTATGCAATAAATGGGCATCGTGCATTTAGAGCAGCGTTTCCCAGCCTTGGGGCGCTGGCTGTTTTCTGGACTACAATTCCCATCATCTCTGACCACTGGGTTTGCTAGGTAGGGATGGTGGGAGTTGTAGTCCAAAAACTTCCAGAGATCCAAGGCTGGGAAACACTCATTTAGAGGGTTTTTAGAGTTATAAAGTGATAACCAATGCAAGTCCTACTCAAGAGTACCGGTAAGCTCATTTTCTTTTTAAAAAAGCCTTTAGGCTCATTTACCTTTTTTTACGTTTAGGTTCATTGGAATCGATGGGTGTCCCTAACTTGACTCCATTCATTTCAACGCATTTTCTCTTACTTCCATACCAACTTTTTTCTCTCTCTTTTAATGAATCCTTGGGATTCAATTTACTCCCTTTAAACCCCCCCTCCCCATATTTCAGTTCCCCAAGTCCAAATTTGCATATCATGCAAGCCATTGGCTGATTATTATGCCAATCGCTTGGTGTGGTTGGGAAAAGGTTAAGGCGAAGCAACCTCCCCCTTCTCCCCCACTGCCAACAAGTTTCCCCAGCCCCCCCCCCAATCACTTATTGCAAGGTTGTTCCTTTAGGACAGGCACGTCCAGCAGGTAGATCGTGGTAGATCACTGGTAGATCACTGGCTCCCCCCAAAGAAACTCAACAACGTTGCCCCCCCTAAAAAAGCTCAGCATTTTTGCCCTGCACCCTTTAAAATGGGCTTTCCTCCTCCCTAAGAAAAACTCAGCAACTTGAACCCCCCAAAAGGGGGTAGATCACTAGCAGTTTTTAACTCTGTGAATAGATCGCAGTGTCTTGGGAGTTGGCCACCCCTGCTTTAGGAAATAAATCCTTGGGGGGGGGGCCGTTTCTTGCAGACATTGGCATGGGATATAAATCCACAAGTATGTATGGTAAAAAGTAGGGGTTTGCACCAAACACCTTCCCTACTGGGGAATCAAAAATAATTAACATTATTATTATTGTTATTTATTTCATTGCATTTATATCTCATTTGTTCTCCAAGGAACTCAAGGTGCTGTAAGTGGGTATCTAGCAAGTTGGTTTTTTAAAAACATTCATTTTCAAGCTCTTTATCACACTTTCCCACAAGGATAGCCTTGAGTACAGTATTTCTACTGCCCAGCTTCAGCAGTTTTTTTAAAAAATAAAGTAAAATAAAAAACTCTCCTTTTGTCTGTTATGGCTATGCAGTGGGAGTTGGACCTAAGACATTGCAGGGCATCAGAATGGGGAAGGTAAGAATTGAATTTAAGAGTAAGAAACCCACTATGATTAATATTGGGAAACTATGAAAACCAGGAAGAAGGGATCTGAGGAAGTCACTAAAATAATGTTTAACAAAGTAAGAGATTGGAAAATGAGATGCTTGTTTGTTTTTCCTTTTTGTGTTTTTTTTCCTTCCTCTTCATTTTTTTTAGAATTTAATGGGATTATATATAAATAGTTGGGGGAACTCCAACCCGTATCTCTCCTTGTCATCCTAGGGCCTCTTGGTGGCAGGGGGAGGCTCTGGGGGAAGGGAGGGGGGGTGAGGACAAACCCATCTATAAAATGGACTACATTCGACTCTCATCGTCCACGGGATTCCCTTGTGGCAGAAGGTGTCTGGTGGAGGGAGGGAGAGAATGTGGATGGATATGTTCTGTATGTTTTTGTTTTTTGTGTTATTATATAAAACCAATGAAAATTATATATATATATATATATATATATATATATATATATATATATATATATAAATAAACAGAATGGGGAAGGCTATTTTTTCTCTGTCCACACTGGGTGAAGCCGGGTGTTCCTTCCGGACAATGCTATGATTCCGCCCCGCCCCCCGCCCCCCGCATGATTATGTTCCAGATGTGCTCCTCTCTCCCTCTCCCAATCCAAAATGCTGACATCAGGCACAACGGACCAGACATTAGCCATGGAAGCCACAGATTAGAGAGCAATGCGCAATGCTCATTTAAAGCAGAGGGGGGGAAGCCCACCTCGCTGACAGCTTCTCGGTGCTGGGCTTGACTCAGGCCAATTCTTTTTCCAGGGAAATTACCAGATTGGGGTTCCCTGCATATGCTGCAGGGACCTCGGCACTAATGGAGCCTGGAGGAAAAAGCAATAAAATAAGGAAGCGCCTGTCAGAATCCTGGAGCTCAGCGACTTCTCATTCCTGCCACGGGGCGAGTCTTTGGTTCACGACTGTCATCAAGCCATCAGGCAAACCTGTTTTCCTTTCTTAGAAAAAACAGTGAAGGATCCGTTCCCCCCCCCCCCCATCACCCTGGTTTTTCTCTGTATGCATCGCTTCCAACAGCATGTTGGAATTATCTGCAATTTTCCAATTGGATTGCGTGAACAGGGAAGAAAAGAAAACTTATAACTTAGCTACAATGTAGGGAGGGGATGCTGTTCTTCTTCCCTGGTTTAAATTCTCTCCTCGTTTAGGTTTGGGTTTAGCCTCTTAATCATTGGCAGGCAAAATAAGGCCCAGGGGCCAGATCTGGCACAATCGCCTTCTAAATCTGGCCTGTGGACGGTCCGGGAATCAGCGTGTTTTTACATGAGTAGAATGTGTCCTTTTATTTAAAATGCATCTCTGGGTTATTTGTGGGGCATGGGAATTCGTTCATTTCCCCCCCCCCAAAAAAAATAGTCCGCCCCCCCCATGGTCTGAGGGATGGTGGACCGGCCCACGGCTGAAAAAGGTTGCTGACCCCTGATTAAGATGCAGGGGTCAACAAACGTTTTCAGCAGAGGGCCGATCCATTGTCCCTCAGACCTTGGGGGGGGGCAGACTATGGTTTTTTTGGAGGGGGGGGAATGAACGAATTCCTATGCCCCACAAATAACCCAGAGATGCATTTTAAATAAAAGGACACATTCTACTCATGTAAAAACACGCTGATTCCTGGACCATCTGCAGGCCGGATTGAGAAGGCGATTGGGCCGGATCCGGCCCCCGGGCCTTAGTTTGCCTACCCTGGTCTTAACGGTAAGACCACCAGTGTTGCAATACGTACCAGCTTTTTGTAATGTGTGCTCCGGTTGATTGTTGGGAAGTTGTGCTTCTGTGGGTGAATGCAGACCCTGTAAGTGTCCCTAATTTCTAAGGACAGTCCTGGATTTACAGAAGCTTTCCCAGTTTCTGATTTGACCCTGGAATGTCCCCCTTTTCCCTATTTTCATTGGAGAAATGTTGGAGGGTATGGAGTTTTGTGACTCCCCAAGCCAAGGAGATACAATCTTTAGAAGACATCTGTTTGCAAAACAGAGAGAGGAAGGACAGGTTTACCAATTTATTCTTTCCCCCCGCCAAAAAATAATTGGGTGAACTTGACAAAAAAAAAAAACCACCACTCAACCTTGAGCTGAAAACAGGATGCAGCTGTTAAACGATGAGTTTGAAGCACCTTATTTCCCCCAAAGATTCCTGGGAACTGTGGCTTGTTAAGTGTGCTGGGAATTGTAGCTCAGTTAGGGGTAAACTACAGTTCCCAGGATCCTTTGTTGGAAAAGAAGGTGCTTTAAATGTATGGCATATGCTCTCTTGCATAGGTTTAGCGGCCCTCTGTGGCTACTGGTTCAGGTACTGAATAGTCATATATTGCTTGTGAATGGGTGTGTGTGTGTGTGTGTGTCAGAGAGAGAAAATGAACGGAGAGAAATTAAGTTATACAAATTTACGCAGTTCTTATTTCTTTATGTCTGCAGGAGAAATTCAGGAATGAAAATTATCTACTTGTGGCCACCGATCTATCACTATATCACCTGTATGTGGCTCACCTGTATGCTAGGCACTGCACAACAATTTTAAAATTACAGTATATTCCTGCGTATAAGACTACTTTTTAACCCAGGAAAATCTTCTCAGAAGTCAGGGGTCGTCTTATACGCCGGGTCGTATTTCTTATACAGTGAGTATATCCCAAACTCTGTATTTTAACTGGAAAAGTTGGGGGTCATCTTATACGCCCAGTCGTCTTATACACCGGAATATACGGTAATCGACACAACATGCAGAATTCCTACTCGCCTGCCCCGGAGAAAAGATAGAAACCAATAATGTTCCTTGGACTGTGCCACGATGCAGCTTTGAGCCTCCCAACACACTAAAAACATAAAATTAAATGTGAGTGTACATCTGGAAAGCTCTTTAGAAAAACATACGGCTAATGCATATTTGAATGCTGATGCGGTTTCAAAGACAGAGACATACTAATATTAACAGTATGCACGTAGAGGGATTTTTTGAAATGTAAAGGGGGATTCTCTCAGTTAATATAAAGCACGCATATACTTAAAAACTCATTACCAAACAGGAAAAAGTCTTTTTAATGGATCAGCTCTGGATATTTTATTATACAAGAGCCATTTCCAGGACACTTGGGGTGAGTGTGAATGTCTGGAAGCTTTATCACAAAGGAGTTTGTTGGTTTTTTAAGTTGGGTTTTGCCTTGGTCTCTTTGCTAAAACAATGGGTTGGAGGCTGCAATGGAACAAATCCTTAAAAAAATAAATCAGGGCTGCCTGGGTGTAATGGGAATAAATAAATATGGGGCAATGAACTCCAAAGCAGATTTCTAAAGGAGTTCAGCTCACCACACTCTCAGTAATCAAACCTAAATTTCAAACTGCATTCCTCAGAGGAATCACATACCCTGTGGGATTTTTTCAAAGGAAGGAACCTTCCTTGCAACCCAGGGCAGTGAATGAAGCCTCCAAGCCTTCTTCAGCACACACAAATGGCTGCAGGTTTACAAGCATAAGTCTCCTTTGAAGACAATAGGGCTTGCTTTTGAGTGAACATGGTTAGGAGGATGTCAAAAAAAAAATCATACTGCCTTCCATCAGGAAAAGCAGGACTGCTATGACTTTCCTCAAATTAGCCTAAGAATTATTGTTCAGTGGATTGTTATTATAATACATTTATAAGATCATAAGCAATCCCCTTTCTTGCCATCCTCTAAAAAAATATATCAATAAAATCAATAATTCTTTATTGAATTTGTATACCATCCTATTATACCCACAGGTCCTCAGGGCAGTTACAACATAAAATCAGAATATAAAAAACAAATTATCAAAATGAAAACACAAAATCAATATCCCTTCCTCTCTCACTTCCCAGTGTAGATGTTGGTGTGCTCAGCCCCCTAAGTGTCCAGAATGAGCTTGCTGCGTCCCAAACTTTTTCTTCTTAATTAAATTTCTATATTGCCTTTAATCCAAGGACCACAAGGCAGTTTACAAAATAAAAATATTGGTGAGAGCCTGTTGGGCTTTTGCACATTTTACTGCTCCTCTGCAATGTGGTAGTAGGACTGTACAAAGCAAGGCACTGCAAAAGTCCATCACCTTTCTGCTGTCTTCGACCTCTTCTTACTTTCGTGTTATTCCCCCTGCTCCGATCACCCATTTGTTTTGTTTACTCTTAAAAATAACGTTATTTTCCAGCTCTCCCCCTTTTTATCCGAACCCTCTCCTTGCGCATGTGCACAACCTTCCCGCTTCTGGCTCCTCCAAGGCGCAGGCGCATTTGAACGTCCCGCGAAAGAAGAGAGGGGTGGGACTCCGTCTATTTGCATAGAAGAAAGCGCGCAGGCGCAGGAGCTCTGCATCCGGGTATCCCGCGGGAGACCTGAGTCCTCACAGTTAGAGAGACAGACGATACGCTTCACAGGCAAAGGGCACCAGGGGTTATGGGAATCGTGAGGTAATTCCGGTTGCCAGTAAACAGCGCAGTGCTTGCTTTCCTCTTCCCGCCCCGTTCGCTTTTCCTTTTATGCGGCGTTTCTTAGGTTCCTTCACATCCTGTCTCCTTTAAGAATAAAATACATGTCTGCTTATTTATTTCATTAAACCATTTTTGTCTAGGCTCATAGGATCATAGAGTTAGAAGGGAGTCGTCGTCCAACCACCTACAATGCAGGAATCTCAACTAGTATCAGGCATTATTATTATTATTTTATCTAATAAATAAGATAATAAATAATAACAGTGCCAATTCCACCTACCGAAGTGGTCGAGCGGGCGATATCGCAGGTAAACTGCCCCCAGGTTGCTAAGAATAATTACATATTTTCGTATACCACGCCTTTCCTTCCACCCTGCGCTTTGACAGGGAATCGAGGTGGCTTGCAGGTAAAAGATAAGAGCACAGAGTTGGGCGGGGGAGGGGGAGACAACAAAATCCATTTTAAATAAACATTTTTATTAACTTTTTTATTTAACCTTTATCGTCCAAGGGGCTCCACCGCCCATTTCATCTCCACAACGACCCTGTGAGTTAGGCTAGGCTGAGAGGTAGTGTGACTGGACCAAGCTCATTCAGCGAGCACACAAAATCCATTTAAAACAACCACCGCCACCACCCATCAAACACCGGCGGAATTAAAACCATACGCGTTATATATTTATTCGTAATATTATTATTATTCTGCGCCCCGCACATGGCGGCGCTCCGAAAGGAATCCGGAAGTCTGGTTCGCGTTAACCTCTCTAAAGGGCGACGTCGTGCGGGGCAGGGGAGGCGCGGCTTGCGCGGGGAAAGGCTGAGTTCTTTCAGAGTTTGGCCTTCGCTGTGCGCACGCACGCGCGCGCGCCTCTCCGCGCCTGCGCGGCCGCCTGATGGTGGTTGGTTCTCCTGAGGGGCGGCGCGGTGCATGGTGGGAAGGAGGCGGGCTGGCGGGCGGTGTCGGCGGCAGGGCTCCTTCGCTCTCTTCAGTCAGCGCCGAGGGCCGCGCTCGCGGGGCGTCCGGAGGAGCCGCCGCCGAGGATGCCGAATTTCTGCGCCGCCCCGAACTGCACCCGCAAGAGCACCCAGAGCGACCTGGCCTTCTTTCGCTTCCCGCGGGACCCCGCCCGGTCAGTTTCCTTTTGGGGGGGCAGGAGGATGGAGATCATATTGGGGGGGGGGTGTCCCACGGCGAAGTAGAGGAGAGAAACCGCGGGTCTGAGCCTGGGTTGGCGGGGGAGCGCGTTCACACGTTACGCAGCGGCGGACACGTGTTCGTCGTCGAACACGTGCGTGCGAGAACAGTAAATCCCAGTCCCTGGATGAGCCGCGCGCATTCTAGCCGTATGCGTGTGTTTTCCGCGAACCTTGAAGTGGGGATGCGTTTAGGCATCAGAGGTGGGTTCACACGTTACGCAGCGGCAGACCCGTGTTTGTCGTGGAACACGTTCGTGCGAGAAGGGGGAATCCCAGTCCCTGGATGAGCCCCGCACATTCTTTTTTTTAAAAAAAAATTCCTTTATTGTAAAACAATTTACATAAAGAACATAAAAAACACAAACGAACCAGTACAGTACAAACATATCAAGTAGACCCTAACTAACAACACATCATTTAACATCAGACACACTTTTGACTTCTGATTCACCTCATTGTGCTTTTTACACATTACCCTATTGGTCTATATACACACTTCCCTTTTTTTTAAATCTTTTACCTATCAAGAGATATTTTTACTTTTGTAATTTCCTTAATATTCAAGAATCAATCTAGACCTGTCAGGAGATTTGCATTATCACAGTACCTTTGTTAAATATTGTCCAATCTTTGCTCACTTTCTGTTTTGAGTTTCCTCTTATTCTCCCAGTCGTTTTCGCAAGTTCCAAATATTCTATCATCTTCACCTGCCAGTCAATTTTTCTGGGGATTAAGTCACCTTTCCAGTTTTTTGCTATTAAAATTCTAGCCGCCCTGGTTGCATACATAAAAAAGGTTCTAAAATGTTTTTGAATTTCTAGCCGTATGCGTGTGTTTGCCGCAAACCTGAAGGAGGGGGTGCATTTGGGCATCAGAGACGCGTTCACGCGTTATTCAGCGGCGGACACGGGTTTGCGTTGGGCGAGGGCGAAATTTAGCTCCCCCTCCGCCATACTTCTTATTTTCACATAATTCCCTTGGGTGCAGTTGTTTAGCTTCAGATCTTCTCAGAAGGAGAAGATATAAGTATAGATTTTATTGTTGCTCAGCACCCTGTGAGGGGGAACTGTCCACAGCGCCCTAGACCCAGTGCTGCTGCTTCATACAGGTGAAATTTGGAAAATTAGAATACAGTGATACCTTGGTTTAAGTACACAGTTGGTTCCGGAAGTCCGTACTTAACCTGAAGCGTACTTAACCTGCAGCGAACTTTCCCATTGAAAGTAATGGAAAGTGGATTAATCCGTTCCAGGCAGGTCCGCAGAGTACTTGAACTGAAAGTACTCAAACCGAAGCGTACTTAAACCGAGGTATGACTGTATTGTTGAAAAAGCATTTATTTCAGTAATGCAACTTACTATTTTTCATTTTAATTTCAATTTTTACAAATGTTTTCTTTTGGAAATTCCAAAGTAATAAAACAAATAGTTGTTGTTGCTGTTGTTGTTGTAACATCACTATTACATTTCATTAATTACAGTGGTACCTCGGTTTATGAACACAATTGGTTCCGGAAGTCTGTTCATAAACTGAAGCGTTCATAAACTGAAGCGAACTTTCCCATTGAAAGTAATGGAAAGTGGATTAATCCGTTCCAGATGGTCCGCGAAGTAACCGTTCATAAACTGAAGCGAACTTTCCCATTGAAAGTAATGGAAAGTGGATTAATCCGTTCCAGACGGGTCCGCAGAGTACTTAAACTGAAGCGTTCATAAACTGAAACATGGGTGTAATTGGTTCCGGAAGTCTGTTCATAAACTGAAGCGTTCATAAACTGAAGCGAACTTTCCCATTAAAAGTAATGGAAAGAGAATTAATCCATTCCAGATGGGTCCGCGGCGTTCATAAACCGAAAATTCATAAACCGAGGTGTTCATAAACCGAGGTTCCACTGTACATTGCATTTATAATTGACCCGCCTAACGACAAATAATTACAATTACAACAAATAAAGGCAACATCTCCAGCGACTAAACTAGCCCCCCACTCCACTGCCATCCCTTTCTTGAAGGACAGGCTCTCCTGTAGATTTGCTGCTGCACACTTGCTGATGGTTCACTATTATTGTTACTTTATTGCAATATTTATAATATTTGTATACTGCCCTTTGGCAGTATCACTGGGCAGTTCGCCACACACACACACACAAAAAAAACAAGAACACAAGAATACATAATTAAAAACAAGGCAGAAGATCGAAAACAGACCAATAACCTCACCCCCAAAAAACACATTTAAAAGGTCATTTAATGTATTCACTGCTAGATTACTGTTCCCCTTAGGGAAGCATTCGAAACTCCCATTGTTCCAGGCACAATTTTGCGACAGGGAATTTCATTGGCATGAGCAGTTTCTCGGCTCTGTGCACCTACGATTTCAGATTAAAACTGCAGAGTGGAAAGAAAGGAGGATCTTTTGCTGCCTCCCCACTTCTAGCTACTCTCTGAAGACTGGAGAAGAGACCCAACTTCAGAATATTAGTGGGGGGGGGGAGGGCAGAGGAAGGACTAGACCAGGCATCCCCAAACTTCGGCCCTCTAGATGTTTTGGACTACAATTCCCATCATCCCTGACCGCTGGTCCTGTTAGCTAGGGATCATGGGGAGTTGTAGGCCAAAACATCTGGAGGGCCGCAGTTTGGGGATGCCTGCACTAGACCATGTGAAATATGAACATAGTACTTTAGCTGCAGTTCATTCATTTTCAGCTTTGTATATTATAAAAAAAGTGTGCCTAGACATTCCGTTGTTGCGCCCGTAACCTCGGTTTAAGGTGACATTTAGCTTCTAGCTTTCATATCTCAGTTTCTAACACTGCCTTAGGGACATGTTTTGCACTTGAACAATAATATTGAGAGAGAGAGAGAGCATTCATCTTTCTGTACGACTTTGCCCGACATCCTTTGACTCAAACCCACAACCGTGGGATTAAGAGTCCTGTGCTCTGCCGACTGAGCTATCCCAGGATACACACAGATATACAGTGGCACCTCGGTTTACGAACTTAATCCGTTCCGGAAGTCCAGTTCTTAAACTGAGGCGTGCTTTCCCTAATGAGGCCTCCTGCCACCGGTGCCCTTCCACTGTTTGGTTTCCGTTCTTAGACCGAGGTAAAGTTCGTAGACCAAGGTAAACTTCTGGTTTTGTGGAAGTTCGTAACCCGAATCGTTTGTAAACAGGGCTATTCGTAAACCGAGGTAGCACTGTATTGCTGTTCAGTTGAGGATAGCTTCATGTGTGTGTGTTTGTGTGTATGCTTCTAGACGCTCGTGGACAAGTTCACACATACAAATATGCACACACACCCCGCTTGATTATTGCATACCTGAAGGACACATTCACACATATGGTTGTACACAGTTTGATTACCGTGCTCTTGCAGATAGGTTTTCCTTGTACGGCTGTATGCTTAAGGGCAAGCTCATACATAGGGTGATACAATGCAGATCGTTGGAATAAATGTGCACCTAAGGGCAGGTGTCCCACATGTACAGAGAATCATCGAAGAGATCCTGAGGGTCATCTAGCCCAACCCCCTGAAGTGCAGGAATCTCAACACACGGTTTCCCATCCAATTTGAAACCATACCGGACCCTGCTTAGCTTTGCAAATGTGCCAGCGGTTTCATTGCTGCTTAACACGCGTACAGATTAGTTTCTTTCGGTTGTGTCCAATGTTGCGCTATGGAACATTTTTTGTCAGCGTAGGGGTTTTTGCTTTCACAGTGTAACTACCCCTCCCCCCCGTGCACCCCCCTAAATCTGTTCTGGGAGTTCCCCCAATCCTCTGGAGCAAATTTGGAGAGGGTGCAGCAGGGGGGGGGGAATCCATGTGCTGAAGGGACACAGTTATTGGGTCCCCGTTTAATAGTGAGTTGATTCATCTATATCCCAATTCATAGATACCAAAAGTGTTATTATATTCCCCCCCCCAAAAAAAATGAAAATTAATGTTTTAGCTACTGTGAATACAGTGGTACCTCATATTGCGAATGGGATCCATTCCGGAGGTCTGGCCGTGTCCCGAGGAATTAGCAACTGGAGGATCGCTTCTGCGCATGTGCGCAGCATGCTTTAGCGCTTCTGTGCATGCGCACGCGGCAAAACCCGGAAGAATACTTCCAGGTTTGCTGCGTTCACATTCCAAAGTTTACGTATCCAGAGGGATACGTAAGCAGAGGTACGACTATTGTGCGTGTTTTTTTTTTAAGATAAAGCAATAATTGTGTGTGTTTTTAAGATAAAGCAATAATTGATTTTGGGTTTTCTTTCCAGTCAAGAATATATTGAAACCATTTAAACACATTTATCAGGAGACACTTCATAAATTAGAGGTTGAATAATTAGTTGTAAAGGTTCACTTCGGTTTTTCAAACCGCCTTAGAGTGTCATGGTCTTTAAGACAAAAAAATAAATAAATTCCACAGCTGTACAAAATAGCAGGTGTGGTTTAGTACAAAAATCATATATGTAGTTCGTTTTACACAGATTTAGTTTCACAGTTGAACCTTTCCGAGATGTGGGCAATCGTCCAAAACATGCGTGCTGATCTGGCTCCTTAGAATATATTTTGCATGTTTCATAACTGCTTTTGTTTGAAAATTTCAAAATCTGTCAACCCAGAAATGGCATAATAAGTGTGAACTTCATTAGGATTTGAAAAACTGCATGGTTACACCTGGATCATCTTCTGATTTAACCCTCCCACTTGCCCCCAAAACATATTGATCATTCTTGTTATTGGATCTACTGTTCAGAATATATAAAATTGTTCCTTCGAGGGCCATCTGGCAACAGGAAAATAATTGAAAATGTCATGTCAGCATCATAGTTCTGCTAGGATACCTTCCTGCCATTAAGCCGTTGCTCATTCATCAGCAGGTGCAAGATGGAAATAAATTCTCTCTTGAGATGCATTCCTTTTTCTATACTTTTCTCACAGGAGGAAGGAACGTTATTTGAGGCAATGAATAATCAGACTGAAGCCTGCCTGTTCGTTTGTTTATTCATTCATTCATTCATTCATACATACATACATACATACATATATCCCACCGTTCCTTCCAGTGAGAGCTTTTTGCCCCAGTGGCGTGAGGCTTTAAGCAAGGGCTGGTTTGTGCTTCATTCCTGTTTCAGGAAAGTCAGATGGTTAAAACTGACTGAACAACAGAGCTAAATCCAGACATTGGCTTTGAAAGTGCATTTTTACCCCGACCGTCTTAACTGAGATTTTTATTTTAAAAAGGAAGTTGGTGTTTCCAAAATTTCTGATACCTGTGGCAGTACTTTCTGAATTAAGAATGAAGCAAATCTCCAATTTTAACGCTTCCCAAAAGGTTTACTTTTATATCAGCCTTGTAAACAAGCTGCCAAAAGTTACTGTCCCCAAAAATGGACTAGCGGGTTCCATCAGCAGCCTGCTGCATTTTTGCCTTGGGCCTGGGGTTCCTCTGTCTTAACTTCCTGCAATTCCTTGTTGCCTCCGGCTATCAGGTGAATGCATAGGTATTTTCTTGAGCGCATTAGAGGAGGAATTGCCTACCTGACCTATGAGAAGTCCACACCTTGTGTTTCTGCACCATTCACTGGCCTGGCCTCCTGATTTATGTGGAGAGGCAACAGGTAGCCTCACCTGAACCCAGGTAATCCCACTGCTTGCCTGCACTGAACGAAGAAGAAGAGGAGTTTGGATTTGACATCCCGCTTTATCACTACCCGAAGGAGTGTCAAAGCGGCTAACATTCTCCTTTCCCTTCCTCCCCCACAACAAACACTCTGTGAGATGAGTGAGGCTGAGAGACTTCAGAAAAATGTGACCAGCCCAAGGTCACCCAGCAGCTGCATGTGGAGGAGCGGAGACGCGAACCCGGTTCCCCAGATTACGAGTCTACCGCTCTTAACCACTACACCACTCTGGCTCTCACGATCCAGTCATGCCCAATATAAAGGAGTACCGTAACTATAAAAAATCGCAAGCAACACGCGGCTAATGATGTTTTAACCAAATATTTGTAACATGTATTATTTCACAGTTCTTAAACAGAAAATATATAATGGAGTCACAAAGGCAAACAAGCCTTTCAACAGTCACAATCCTGTAACCATGCAATAATGGAAGCTCCAAGTGTAGTACCGTATTTTTCGCTCCATAAGACACACCTGACCATATGACACACATAGTTTTTAGAGGAGGAAAACAAGAAAAAAATATATTCTGAATCAATGCCGCTGTTGGAGGCTGTGGCGGAGGGAGGAGCAGTCCGCTTTTGGGCTGCTCACCCCCCCCCTCAGCCGCTGGCGGCAGCATGAGAGGCATCCTTCTGCTCAAGGGATCCCACTGCCGTCCAGCGCCTTCGCTCCATAAGACGCACAGACATTTTCCCTTCTTTTTTTAAGGAAAGTGTGTCTTATGGAGTGAAAAATATGGTAATTCTTAAACAGAAAGTATTTAATAAAATCACAGATAATGAAAGTCTATCACTGTTGCATGCCCAACATAAGGCAATATATTCCATAAGTGTCAAAGAGACAAACAAGCCTTTCAACAGTCACAGTTCTGTGACCGTGCGACAATGGATGCTCCAAAAGGTGGAGAACGGAACAGTTCTTCCGGATGACGAACTGTTTCGATAGCAACTCTTCATCAGCAGTTAAATGGTCCTAACGGGTACATCAAGTAGCATAGGATCAGCACTCACTAAGAAGTGTAGAAAGCAATATAAAGGAGTTGCAGGTTCCTAGTTCCTGCAGACTTACCAGAGCCGTCTTGCATAAATGCAGCCTCCTTCGTGGCTTACAGGCACCTCTAAATGACTTTATCTGTTTGACGAAGGAGCAGCACCTTCTCTGGGAACTATTTTTTTGGGAGCTAATGACCTGTTGTCTCTCGCAGATGTCAGCGTTGGGTTGAGAACTGCCGAAGGGCCGATTTGGAAGATAAGACGCCGGACCAATTGAACAAGCATTACAGGCTGTGCGCGAAGCACTTTGAAACCTCGATGATATGTAGGAGCGTAAGTAAACGGAATAAGCAGTAATGGTCTCCTGCTTACTATGTGACACGCAACTGGATTCCCCCCCCCCTTTAACGTGTGTCAGAAGCAGGAGTTTCTTCCCGGGAATGTCTTGTCAAACAAAATGCTTTTCGTGACTTGATTTACTGCTTGTTGCTAATTGACTGGCTCTTCCTGCCAGCTGGAATGTGTGGGTTGCCTTCTGCCCTCTCCTGTGCATGCCTAACCTGTGAGCTTTCAGTCCTTTTAAGCCTTGCAGGATTACCTAAATAAGAAAAGAAAAATGAAGGGGTGTATTGGTGCTCTGGGAATCGGCATGGTGCGTGTTGGAGGAAAGCAGCGATTGGGCTCTCCCGTCGAAAATACTGGGTTTCCTTGAAGAGCCTTGCCTGAAACTCTGCTGGGGAGAATTCCATCTCTAAAATCAAATTGTGTTTTATGGCCTCAAAAATGTTTTTTAAAATAATATTTTAAATAGCCAAGTGGATTAACTTGCTCATGGGATGCAGAAGCAGCTGGCTTCACTTTTGCTACATTTGTGTAGAATTTTACTTTAAAACGTCAGGTGCCTCCCCCCCCCCCTCGTTGAGGAAGGGCTTGCACGAGAATCACATACGCATTAATAAAATTCCCTGTAAGCAGCTGTTTCCCCCTGTGTAAAAAAAAGCAACCCGCTAGTTGCCTTTTAAAATCCTTTCTCCAAGAGTGCTGGATATGGGGAGGGGATTCAAAGTATAAGTATGGCGAAAATTTGTTAGCTGCCTTCCTTGTTGTCTCAAAACACATAAATGAAACTGGGACCAGAAACCTTAACTATGCATCACTGGCTCGTCTAAGAATCCTAGACTATAACCCAGCAGTGTTCATCCCCTCCTCCAAACATGGTTGCAAACTCATGTCTGCCATCAAAAGGACACTCCACAGAGAGCTGTAGCTGACTGAATGGATGAGTATACCCACAGAATATACGCATTTTACAAATATGTTTGTCTCATTCATTGGTTGCACTTTGTAGGAGTGCAGCTAGTGCATTAAAAGATTGCCTCTTACGCAACTTGAACTTGGTTGGTCCCGACATAAAAATACTCTTTTCTCCCTGCTGGTGTCTTGGCAGCAGCTTGCCAAACTTTCTTCCAAGAGCCATTTGGTTTCAATAGCTTCCCATTATCCGGATGTTCTGGTTCCTTGGTCTGGCCTGGGGGTTCGGCAGGTGGGAAGAGTTCTGGGATGGGTTGGGGGGAGGGGACAGGAACCCAGTTGCCCTGTTAAGTGCAATGCACCCAGAAATGTCACTGGCATCTGTGAGGAGTTGCTGCTTTTAGCTGGATTTGTAAGACCTGTTAACTTCAAAAACGTGAGTTGTAGTCTCTTTTCCCTCCAGTTCCTTTTTCCTTGTGTGTCGTGTCCACTTTGCTTGCAAGCCTGAGGGCAGGAGTCGATTTAATACTGATTTTTTGTAAGCCGCTCTTGAGAGTTTTTGGTCTACAGCAGGGGTCAGCAAAATTTTTCAGCAGGGGACTGGTCCACTGTCCCTCAGACCTTGTGGGGGGCCGGACTATATTTTGGGGGGAAAGAAAAGGACGAATTCCTATGCACCCAGAGATGCATTTTAAATAATAATAATTTAATAATAATTTATTATTTATACCCCGCCCATCTGGCCGGGTTCCCCCAGCCACTCTGGGCGGCTTCCAACAAAACATTAAAATACAGAAATCCATCAAACATTAAAAGCTTCCCTAAACAGGGCTGCCTTAAGATGCCTTCTAAAGGTCTGGTAATTGTTGTTCTCTTTGACCTCTGGTGGGAGGGCATTCCACAGGGCGGGTGCCACTACCGAGAAGGCCCTCTGCCTGGTTCCCTGTAACTTGGCTTCTCGTAGCGAGGGAACCACCAGAAGGCCCTCGGCACTGGACCTCAGTGTCCGGGCAGAATGATGGGGACACATTCTATTCATGTGAAAAGACACTGATTCCCGGACCGTCCGTGGGCCAGATTTAGAAGGCAATTGGGCCGGATGCAGCCCCCGGGCCTTAGTTTGCCTACCCATGGTCTACAGGGTGGGGTATAAATGCCATACACGAATTTATTTGTCTCCATGGCCTGGCAGTTCTGAGAATTGAGCAGAATCATACTTAACTGTACTTGGCAGGGATGGATAAGAGCAGGGGGTCCCCAGACTACGGCCCCTGGGCCGGATGCGGCCCAATTGGCCTCCCAATCCGGCCCGCAACGACCCCCGCTGCCGCCGCCCGCTCTTACGGCGCGCAGCGCGGCGGCGATCTTCCAAATCGGAAAAAATCGTCGAAAATCCTTTGTGCGCATGCGTATGGGCCTCTCCCGACCCAGAAGAGGTCATTTCCGGTGCACTTCCGGGTCGGGGGAGGCCCATACGCATGCGCACAAGCGATTTTCGGCGATTTTTTTCCGACCGGGAAGCGCGCCACCGCGCCAGTAAGTGTGTGTGCGCATGCGCACAGGCGTGCACTCCCCCGCCCTCCGGCCCGCTGCGCACACACTCCCCTGCCCTCCGGCCCAAAGCCCGGTAAGTCTGGGGACCCCTGGATAAGAGTTAATGTAAATCCAAAAGCTAAGACATATAAAAGCAGATTTGCCACATGCTGTCTTGGTGTTTTGCCATTTTCCCGATGGCTCCCTCCTGATTCTAAATGAAGGATAGTAACCTGGGGCAAGAAATCCCTCTGCTTATTTCCCCCACTTAAAGAAACTTGCTGTAAAACAATGAGAGATGAAGACACTTGCTTTTCTCTTTGCAGAGTCCCTACAGGACTGTTTTACGAGACAACGCCGTGCCAACAATTTTCGACCTCACGAGCCATTTGAACAACCCACATAGCAGACACAGGAAAAGAATTAAAGAGCTGGTAGGTGTGCCTTGGCCTGAGATGCTACAACTAAGCCGACCAGTCAAGTCTTTGTTTTCTGTTGTGGCTTGAAGTCGAAACAATAAAGAAGTAAGAAAGGAATTATAAGAAGACAGTATGCTCACAGTAGCAGTAAAATATAATTTATTCACCATACTACTGAGGAGGCAGAAAACTGGCTCAAACTTCAGAAACTGCCAAGGCGAGTCCCACCACTGCCGATAGCGTCACCCTGTTCTGTGAAAAGGCGGCAGAAATTTGTTTTGGGTTTGTTTGTTTTGGAGTTCAGATTTTACCTCCACAACTGGGTCTAAAAAAAATGGTGGAGATCTGCAGAAGAAAAATAAGGCAACAGATTGAAAAATGAGGTACATCCTCTACATCAGGCATAGGCAACCTTGGCTCGCCAGATGTTTTGGAACTACAACTCCCATGATCCCCAGCTAACAGGGCCAGTGGTCAGGGATCATGGGAGTTGTAGTTCCAAAACATCTGGAGAGGCAAGGTTGCCTATGGCTGCTCTACATAACCACAGCCACAAAGACGGGAGTCTAAAGTCGTAAAGCATTTTGGCACCTGTGAACATCCTGAGAGAAGTTAGCGCTGTTAAGTAATTTCAGAGAGGCTAGCGGTACAGTTCTGCCCAAAGGGTATATATAGTTCAGTACAAGAGGAATGGGAATAGCCCAGGTTTTCTTCTCATAGAGTGCAGCTTCACTGTATGTTTTGCCGTGTCTCCAGATACGAATCTCTTGCCCATTTTAGCATCCTTGGTCTTCTGAGAAATTGATGGTTTGATGGGTCTCTTCCAAATGAGGGGTTGAATATTTAGAATCATAGAATCGTAGAGTTGGAAGAGACCACAAGGGCCATCCAGTCCAACCCCCTGCCGAGCAGGAAACACCATCAAAGCATCCCTGACATATGCCTGTCAAGCCTCTGCTTAAAGACCTCCAAAGAAGGAGACTCCACCACACTCCTTGGCAGCAAATTCCACTGCCGAACAGCTCTTACTGTCAGGAAGTTCTTCCTAATGTTTAGGTGGAATCTTCTTTCTTGTACTTTGAATCCGTTGCTCCGTGTCCGCTTCTCTGGAGCAGCAGAAAACAACCTTTCTCCCTCCTCTATATGACATCCTTTTATATATTTGAACATATATTTGAATATTTATTTATTTCTTGGAATATATGTATAAAGGCCACAGAGGAAAGCTCTCATTTCCTCCACTGCCATCTGGGCTGGTGGTGCTCTTAAGGTGCGCACAAGACTGAGTTGCCAGACACTATTGTGGTTGGGACTGACAACGTCCCTTCTCCCAAACTCCTGGGGATGCTTGCAGAGTGCAGACCAGTTTAATAATAATAATAATAATAATTATTATTATTATTATTATTTATACCCCGCCCTCCCCAGTCAAAACCAGGCTCAGGGCGGCTAACACCAATAAAATTACAATGAAACATAAAAAAGAAATTAATTAAAATACAGATTAAAATACAATATTAAAATTTAAAATGCAGCCTCATTTTAAGTAGTCCATAAATCCAAGCCATGAGGGAGGAAAACACAGGAATCAGACTAAGTCCGGTCCAAAGGCCAGGCGGAACAGCTCTGTCTTGCAGGCCCTGCGGAAAGATGACAAATCCCACAGGGCCCTGGTCTCCTGTGAAAGAGCGTCCTACCAAGTTGGGGCCAATACTGAAAAGGCCCTGGCCCTAGTAGAGGCCAATCTAGCCACCTTATGGCTCGAGATCTCCAGAGTATTGTTGTTTGTGGACCTTAAGGTCCTCCGCGGGGCATACCAGGAGAGGCGGTCCCGTAGTTTCCTAGTTTGCGGAAGGAAGGCAGAAGTATAGCAAGTCTCTCTTGCCATTTCTCCAAAACCCAGCATAACGACCCGCTCTCAGCATTCCCTAGACCTGTGTGGATTTGGAAGGTGAGCAGTGTTGGGTTTTGGTGCCTTGCAGTGTGAAATATTCCTCTTCCTTTGTGCAGTTCTCTGAACACTTCCAGGAGGTACTGCTGTGAAATAAAACCCCATTTCTTTCTGTAGGCTTCCGAAGCCACACAGGCAAAGGCAGTTTTATCCCTAATTGACTGGAATACAGTATACGTTTGGATTCAAAAAAACCCTCCTGCTTATAAAATTAGTAGATTTCTAGTGACTTGTCGGTGGCTCATAGAATGCCTTGTTTTCTCTCTCTATTCAGAGTGAAGAAGAAATAAGAACATTAAAGCAGCAAAAGAGTAAGTCGATCGGACAATTGAAGGAGAGATAACCTCTGGAGGCAATTAGCTGATCATTAGAACATACTATATTTTGGTCCTGTTTCTTCTGGAAGCCGCTTCCTCCTTGGGTAAAAGGCTGAATGCAAATGTCCCACGTCAATACAATGACTCGGTGGTATTAAACACTCTTAACTCCTGGGATTTTGACTTGGGCACAATCCAACAAAACCCTATTGGTATCAGTGGAACCAGGGACCCAGGTGGCGCTGTGGTTAAACCACTGAGCCTAGGGCTTGCTGATCAGAAGGTTGGCGGTTCTAATCCCTGTGATGGGGTGAGCTCCCGTTGCTTGGTCCCAGCTCCTGCCAAGCTAGCAGTTCGAAAGCACATCAAAATGCAAGTAGATAAATAGGAACCGCTACAGCAGGAAGGTAAACGGCGTTTCCCTGTGCTGCTCTGGTTTGCCAGGAGCGGCTTTGTCATGCTGGCCACATGACCTGGAAGCTGTACGCCGGCTCCCTCGGCCAATAATGTGAGATGAGCGCGCAACCCCAGAGTCGGTCACGACTGGACCTAATGGTCAGGGGTCCCTTTACCTTTATCAGTGGAATAATTTAGCATATGATTTTTAAGTCTCTTCTCTCCCTGGAAATCAATGGGACTTTGGCTGAATCGTGTCTGCTGTGCGGTGAACAGTGAAGAGGTCCAAAGCTTTCATATGCTGCATTCTTAGGCTTACACCAAAAGTAGTCCCTGGATGACCATGTGGTTGCAAACACATGCAACCTACAGCAGCCTTTGCAAACCATATATTTGGGACTACAGCCCCAAAGCCCATGGAGGGTAGCAGGTTGACATAGGCCGGCCTACAGAGACACTCGCCAGCAGTGTTAGGAACTCAGATATATAAGCTAGGCGCCAAGGTATAGGTAAAGGACCCCTGACAGTTAAGTCCAGTCGCGAACAACTCTGGGGTTGTGGCACTCATCTTTACTGGCCGAGGGAGCCAACGTTTGTCCGCAGACAGTTGTTCCGGGTCAAGCATGACTAAGCAGCCTCTGGCAAACCAGAGCAGCGCACAGAAACACCGTTTACCTTCCCGCCGGAGCGGTACCTATTTTATCTACTTGCACATTGACATGCTTTTCATAGAATCATAGAGTTAGAAGAGACCACAAGGGCCATCCAGTCCAACCCCCTGCCAAGCAGGAAACACCATCAAAGCATTTGTGACATATTCCTGTCAAGCCTCTGCTTAAAGACCTCCAAAGAAGGAGACTCCACCACACTCCTTGGTAGCAAATTCCACTGCCGAACAGCTCTTACTGTCAGGAAGTTCTTCCTAATGTTTAGGTGGAATCTTCTTTCTTGTAGTTTGAACTGCTAGGTTGGCAGGAGCTGGGACCGAGCAACAGGAGCTCACCCCATCGTGGGGATTCGAACCACTGACCTTCCGATCGGCAAGCCCTAGGCTCGGTGGTTTAGACCAGTGGTCCTCAACCTTGGGCCTCCAGATGTTTTGAGACTACAATTCCCATCATCCCTGACCACTGGTCCTGCTAGCTAGGGATCATGGGAGTTGTAGGCCAAAAACATCTGGAGGCCCAAGGTTGAGGACCACTGGTTTAGACCACAACGCCACCCGGTCCAACCAGGGTTACAGTCTCCAAAACAAAATGTCTAATTGCTATTTTGAGGCAGACAGCTTGATTGTCGTATTTTTCAGCTACGACTTTTGGGTTCCTGAAATTTGTTCTGGTTGTGCAGATAAAATATAACGGGTAGAATTCTACAGGTTGTGTTGTTAAGTATGTGAAAACGTTCCAGATCCAACGATCCTCAGGTATACACCTCCAGATGGTGGAGATGTCAGGTTTGCCCTGTCCTAAAGTGTGCCATGGGCCCGAGTCCTTCATTGGGATAAGAGAAATTTATTACATGTGTATTGTGCTCTTTCGAGAAAGCTCAGGACAGATAATATGCCCTCCACCGTTGAGTGGTTTACAGTTGGCAATCTAAAATAGTCATTAAACATGCAAATCAAAAGAAACAAGTTAGATGTATGTGTATACCAAAATCACGTTGCAATATTATTTGAAAAGTATGTGCAACTGTTAATATGCAGTGCTGTCAATTGCCTAAGTCAGTACATATTTCTCAGGCATTGTTGGACTACAACTCCCATCATCCCTGACCACTGGTCCTGATAGCTAGGGATGATGGGAGTTGTAGTCCATCAACATCTGGAGGCCTATGTTTGAGAAGCACCGATCCAAGGGGTGACCAGCATAGTGCACTTTCAGTATTCTGATCTCCCAACTCCCAGCAGCCCCTGTCAACCTGGCCAGTTGCCAGGAATGATGGGAGTTGTAGCCTTATGTCATCAGGAGGGGGCACCATTGTTGACTACCCATGGTCAAAGAGTTCTGGAGCTCTGATAATGATGAGTTGGTGTTGCTGGCGTTTCCGTATTAAATATATCATTATCTCCTCTCCTAGTTGATGAAGCTTTTGAGCAGGAAAAGATGAACCAAGAATCCGTTGACAACGACCTGCGGAACCCAGCCTCGGAGGAAGGAGGCGACGAGCCGGTCGAAGACGATGTCCCTTTAACGCAAGAGGAGAGGGAAAACAAAGATTACCTTAAGTCTCTGTTTGAGATTTTAATCCTGATGGGGAAACAAAACATCCCTTTGGACGGCCACAGTGCTGACGAACTCCCCGAAGGGATCTTTACTCCAGACAACTTCCAGTCTCTCTTGGAATTCAGGATAAATTCCGGAGATGAGGTCCTGAGGAAGCGGTTTGAGACCACGGCTGTGAACCTCGCCTACTGCTCCAAAGCCCAGCAAAAGCAAATGCTGGAGATTTGCGAAAGCTGCTTGCGGGAAGAGACCCTCCGCGAGGTCCGGGACTCTCACTTCTTCTCCATCATCACAGAAGAGGTGGTGGACCTCGCCGGCGAGGAACACCTGCCGGTGCTGGTGAGATTTGTGGACGATTCTCACAACCTGAAGGAGGAATTCATAGGGTTCTTGCCGTACGAGGCGGACCCCGAAATCCTGTCCGTTAAGTTCCACACGACCATTACCGAAAAGTGGGGCTTGAACATGGAGTACTGTCGAGGCCAAGCCTATATCGTCTCCAGCGGGTTTGCCTCGAAAATGAAGACTGTGGCGACAAGGATCTTGGAGAAATACCCTCAAGCTGTTTATACGCTGTCGTCCTCCTGTGCCTTGAACATTTGGCTAGCCAAATCTATTCCAGTCCTGGGCATTTCCATTGCCCTTGGAAAGATAGAAGAGGTTTGCACGTTTTTTCATCAGTCGCCCCAGCTGCTAGCCGATTTGGACAACGTCATCTCCGTCCTCTTTCCGAACAGCGAAGAAAGGGGGAACGAGCTGAAGGAGGTCGTGCGTTCCCACTGGACGGGCCGCCACGACACCTTTGAGATTGTCGTGGACCTCATGCAAGCCCTCGTGCTGTGCCTGGACTCCATAAACGACACGTCCGTCCGGTG
Source organism: Zootoca vivipara (assembly GCF_963506605.1). Classification (NCBI taxonomy): domain Eukaryota; kingdom Metazoa; phylum Chordata; class Lepidosauria; order Squamata; family Lacertidae; genus Zootoca; species Zootoca vivipara. The sequence continues at coordinate 94,846,220 of NC_083279.1, forward strand.
GAACAGCTCGGTTGCCAGCCGGGCGTGCACGCTTTCCACCGCCCTGTCGGATTTCGACTTTGTGGTCACGGTCGTAATCATCAAAAACATCCTCTCTTTCACCAGGGCCTTTGGCAAGAACCTCCAAGGCCAGACCTCGGACGTCTTCTTTGCGGCCAGCAGTTTGACGGCGGTGTTGCATTCCCTGAACGAGGTGATGGAGAACATCGAGGTGTACCACGAGTTCTGGTTTGAGGAAGCCACCACCCTGGCCACCAAGCTGGACCTGCCCGTCAAGCTGCCGGGGAAATTCAGCCGCGCCCAGCAAGGCAGCTTGGACTCCGAAATCACCCCGGAAAACTACTACAAGGAAGCGCTTAGCATCCCGACCATGGAGCACATCATTCAGGAGCTGAAGGACATCTTCTCCGAGCAGCACCTGAGGGCTCTGAAGTGCTTGTCTCTGGTGCCCTCGGTCATGGGGCAGCTCAAATTCAACACGTCCGAGGAGCACCATGCCGACATGCACAAAAACGACCTTCCCAACCCGGACACGCTCTCCGCGGAGCTTCACTGCTGGAGGATCAAGTGGAAGCACAGAGGGAAGGACATCGAGCTCCCCACGACCATTTACGAAGCCCTCCACTTGCCCGACATCAAGTTTTTCCCCAACGTGTACGCCTTGCTCAAAGTCCTCTGCATCCTGCCGATAATGAAAGTGGAGAACGAGAAATTTGAAGTGGGCCGGAGGCGCTTGAAGGCCTACCTAAGGAACACGTTGACCGAGCAGAGGTCAAGCCACCTGGCCCTGCTCAACATCAACTTTGACATTAAGCACGACTTGGATTTGATGGTCGACACCTACATCAAGCAGTACCCCGAGAAAGTAGAGGAGGATTTCCTCCCCCCTAACAGTTCAGAAGCAGCGGAAGAGACTTAATACAGGAACGGGGCAGTTCTCTGTTGTCTGTTTTGGATACTTGGTTTTGCCTTAAAAAACAAACAAAAAGGCAGGTTGGGGGTTCATAACTGAAAGAGGAGTAACTGGGTCCTAGCAAGCATCTTTTGGTTTCTATGGTGTGTTTCCTCAACAAGCCCTGAGCCAATTGTTCAGGTTTTGTTGCTTCTTCACCCCAATTTACAGTTCTGTAAAGCTTTTATTATTTAAAAGTGCACAGTGAGTGCAATTGCCACGACTGTGCGCCTTCTCTCTCATCCCCATCTGATGTCCCTTACAATACGACGCAGTTTGATCTCTTCGCTTTAGGGAAACCCAGTTCATGTCCAGATAACTAGAAACGCCCTTTAAAAATGAACAAAATGTATTGGGTTGTTGCTGTTTCGGCTTACGGATCTCCCTGAACCCTGAACAGGGAAATCTTTCAAAATGGTATACATTTAAATGTACTATTTAGAGCAGTTTGAGTTGGGTCTAATCTAGGCACCCCCAAACTGCGACCCTCTAGATGTTTTGGCCTACAACTCCCATGATTCTTAGCTAAGAGGACCAGTGGTCAGGGATGATGGGAATTGTAGTCCAAAAAGTCTGGGGATGTCTGGTCTAATCCATGCCCTCCTAATGTTACTGGACTCCAGCTTCCATCATCCTTGTCGTTTGGCCTTGCTGGTTGGGGCTGATAGTCTTTGGAGTCTGCAGTACCAGGAGAACCCCGTGATGGCTACCCCGCCCTAAACTAATCTGTTGTCGAAATTCTTTTATGTGTCTGGAGTTCAGTTCCCCTGAGACTTGCGGGACTTCCCACAACACTCTGCACAGAGGATTTTAGACAAGGGCTTTTGGCGATCCTAGTCTGGCTGTTTGGGAGAAATGTGTGTTTTTTCCCAAGGGGTGCGTTAACTTCAACTGCCTGCCCTTGTTTCCCTTCTGTTGCATTGACTGTTTGATGGCCCTCTTTGACCTCTCCTCTACTTTTAGGACTGGAAGGGAGCTCTCCCCCCCCCCCCCCGGAAATGAAGCTATCTTGTAAAGGAAACAACAACAGAAAACTATATTCCAAGAGCATCTAGAACTGTGCATCGGCCCGACTTGTATCTATAAGTTTTTTACTAGCCTCCAGAATATGAATTGCAAGCCTAGTTAGGCAGAAGAGCAAAGAGGAGGATATGTTCGGTTTTCCTTTTGGGGTTTTCTTTTGGTTTTTTTTTAAATGAAAAATGTAGAAGTCATATGGAGTTTTTTTCTGCTGGTATTTTTTTGGCAAACAACGGAAATGTTTTTGTATAGTTTTATTTCCATCCAGAATAAAATGTGAATTTGCTATTTTGGTATTATCCGTGTGTTGTGGCCATAGAGTAGGCTGTGTGTGTGTGTGTGTGTGTGTGTGCGCGCATGCACAAATGATTAGTCTTTTTATGGGGCCCAGGAAAGAGATTCTGCTGCTGAAGCAGTGGTTTTTCAAACTCTCCCGGCCAGGAGCTCTTTTTGTGTTGGTTCACCTGCCAAGCAAACCCTGAGCGTCTGCCACGGAACTTGTGTACAGAGAGGATTCTGGTACTTGAGGTTGTGCATTTGATTCATGCGGGGGTACTAGCAGGGCCTGTTCAAAATCTGAGAAGAGCCTTACTGGATCAGGCCAATGGCCTGTCTAGTCCAGCATCTATGACCAGATCATAGAATTGTACAGTCGTATCTCAGAAGTCGATCGGAATCCGTACCGGAAGTCCATTTGACTTCCGAAACGTTTGGAAACCCAAGCGCGGCTTCTGGTTGGCTGTAGGAAGCTCCTGCAGCCAATCGGAAGCCGTCGGATGTTTGGCTTCCGAAAGAACTTTCAAAAGCTGGAACACTCACTTCCGGTTTTCGATCGTTTGAAAGCTGGAACGTTCGACTCCCGAGGCGTTTGGGAGCTGAGGTACGACTGTACAGTTTAAAAATAAAAAAGTGTGATTCTGAAGTAGTTCCTGGACTTTGGGGGGGGGGTAGGGTCGGGAGATATAATTTTGACAGAAGCATTCCCAGAAAATTGGGATTCCCATAATCAGCTTGTCAGAGGGTGTCAGAGGCATCTAACAACTTTCTCCAGAGTGTGGAATCTGCCACTGGGATCTTGGGAAGCACTTCAAAAGAGTTTAGTTGGCATGGGAAACACACTGTATAAAATCCAAAAGCAACCTGAACGCTTGTGTCACTTAAAAATAAATAAATACAGTATTTATATATTGCTTTTCAGGTGGACCTCCCAAAGCGGTTTGCATAAGATTATTACAACCAGAAACATTTAGTTTTTAAAACGGTTGCAGAAGAATAGTAACATGACATTTTGCACCCCCAAAGTGCAACAGCAGCGACATCCCATTTTTTAATTTTTTTTAAAAAAAATTCCCCAAGGGATTGGAAAGAGTTGCCCTCAGCGGTGCAGGTGCAGTTGTGTTTTGAACGTTCTTAGCATAAATCTGAGGATTAGTTTCTAATGTTCTCGGTGTGCTAATTTCCTGCTGCTCCTGAGCCGAATTGAGTGCCATAACCGATTCTCCAGATGCTGCAATGAGGCGATCATCTTGTAAGGTTCTGCTGAATGGGATGGCCTCTTTTCGCAAGCTGCAGAAATTGTGCAGTGGACGAGAAGTGACGTTTTATTAATTGAGCTATTTCTGGAGCTTACATGTAGGTCTTGTGGGGTAAAGCTCTGCATGGCTGCTAAGTGGCTCCGTGGATGTTTGACAACGGAACAGCCTCCAGTAGAGAGAGAGATTGCAAAAATGGAGTTGCAGACAGATAGCTGGAATATCAGAACAGTGCAGAATATTTAGTGGACCATCTTTTGTGTGCCAAATGCTAGCTTTCTATATAGCTGGTCTGGGTAACCAGTGTTAGAAACTCGGAGATACAGTAGTACCTCTACTTACGAATAACTCTACTTACGAATTTTTCTACTTACGAATGGAGCTCCGGCCGCCATCTTGGATGCGGTTTAGATAGGATTTCTTCGACTTACGAATTTTTAGATAGGGCTGCTTCGACTAGCGAATTTTTCTCCCAATGCATTCCTATGGGATGCAACATACAAATTTTTTCGACTTACGAATGTGCGTTCGGAACGCATTAAATTCGTAAGTAGAGGTGCCACTGTATAAGCTAGGGGCCAAATGTCTCCTTAAACCAAGGTTGCAGTCACCAAAATGGAATGTCTAGTTGCCATTTATGTTAAGACTGCTCTAAAGTCGTATTTTTTAAATGATGGACTGACTGATTCTCAATTAAATATCTGGCTAGTTCAGAGGACAATCTTGAGCTAGAACTTTGATCCGGAGACAACCCACAAATATATCGGCCTATTCTGACCTCTTTTTCTTAATGGTGACATGGACCGTTCATAACATAAGAATATCATTCACAATTGTGAGCAGGGGAGTGTAGTGGGGGGGTAAGTGAAGACAAGCGACAACAATTAACTAGAATGTTGTTCACTGCCCCTGCTCAGGCTGCACAAAAAAATGCATTTTGGTTCTGGAAATTCATTCCAGTTGTGCAGATAAAATATAACTGATAGGATTCTACAGGGTGGGGTATTGGTGTGTGAATGTGAAAACAGTGCCCCCCCCCGGCATGTGCCTTCAGATGGTGATGTCAGGTGCTATCGTGGCCAATAAAGGTAAAGGGACCCCTGACCATTAGGTCCAGTCGTTGACGACTCGGGTTGTGCCGCTCATCTCGCGTTATTGGCCGAGGGAGCCGGCGTACAGCTTCCAGGTCATGTGGCCAGCATGACAAAGCCGCTTCTGGCGAACCAGAGCAGCGCATGGAAATGTCGTTTACCTTCCTGCTGTAGCGGTACCTATTTATCTACTTGCACTTTGACGTGCTTTCGAACTGCTAGGTTGGCCAATAGCTGCAAAATGCACCTGGCACCTGGCTAATTTTGAACACTGGGGGGAACCTTTGATTCTCCTGGTTCTCCTGCCAGGCTACAACTTCCATCAGCTCCAGCAAGCATGGCCAATGGACATTGGGGGTTGTAGTTCAAGAACATCTGGAGGGCCAAAGGTTCCCTACACCTGCCACAAGACTTTGCATAAAAGAATAAAAACATTGACCAAATCTGGCAGTTTAAAGCTAAACAGGAGATAATGTCTCAGGAGACAATGGAGGAGTGCGCTTTTGGGAGTGAAGTCAAGCTCCTGGAAAGTTGCAGCACCTGTGATTGTAGAGACTGATATGGGGAGACATGTTTTGTTGCAACTGGGGCAGATGAAGACGTCTGGTTGTGCTGCTGTAGATGCGCCAGGGCGTTTCTTCTCTGCACACTTCCCAGCAGTCATTCCTCCTCTGGTCACTGCTATGAATGGATGACCTGACTGACTGTCTCCAGGCATTGCGGTCACCTGTAAGGGATTCCAACACGGTGGGGTTGATGTTGCCACCCTTTGGGTCTCATTTGCAGACATCTTTGTAGCACAGAGCTGGGTCAGCCAACAGGCCTGGTGCCTGAAGCCAGCTCCTCGTAGAGTACATCCTTGGGAATCCTGCCATCTTCCGTTCTGTGGACGTGACCAAGCCAACATAGACGTCACTGAGACAGGAGAGCAAACATGCCGGGATAAAGCACGGGTTGGGGCTGATGGGAATTGTAGTCCAAAACATCTGGAGGAAATGAAAGTTAGGATTAATCTTGGAGACGAATTGCAGTAGCTTGCAGCACCAAGGTACTGGGGTTATATTCCAGGCAGCCGAAGAGGGTTGCAGCAGGCGAGGTTAATTGCTCTTGCCATTTTGTTAAATTCGCAAGCTCCTCTCGTTTCCCCTCAAACAAAACTGGTTTGCAACCAGCAAAGCATGGGGAGTTAGAAATTAAAGTGGAACAGCTGCCTTTGGCACAACGGGCAATGCAAAACGAGCAAAGAGTGCCAAGCACCGTCAAAGCGTAATCTGAAAAGTTCCTAACGAAAACCATATTGGCACAGGGCAGCTGAGGAGGGAGGAAAACCTGTTTTGGAGTGAAATAAGAATATCCCATCAATCAACAAGGAATAGATGCATGTGGCCAAAACCTAAGTGGAAGCAGGCCTGAAACAGGCAGCTCTAAAGCCCTCGATAATGAGATCCCGTACAAATTGGGATGGGAAGTCTGTGACCCACTAGATCAGGCATCCCCAAACTGCGACCCTCCAGATGTTTTGGCCTACAACTCCCATGATCCCTAGGTAACGGGACCAGTGGTTAGGGATGATGGGAATTGTAGTCCAAAACACCTGGAGGGCCGAAGTTTGGGGATGCCTGCACTAGATTATAGTGGACTACAAATCCCATCATCCTGGGCCATAGGCCATGCTGATGGGAGCTGAAGTCCAACAATGCCCGGAGCCTGTTGACAGTTGGCATCAAGGCAGCACACCAAGCAGGCCCCCAAATCTGGCCGCCGTCTTCCTTGCCGCGGTGAGATGGATTGAGTTTCTATTTAAATGACAGCGAGGGTTTCTAAATTTGCATCTAGGTGTTTAAATTAGCATATGCAAATTTCTTGTCTCTGTTTTTGAACTACATGAAAGTAAGTTGAGTGATACTGCTAGCCTTACCCCTTGACCTAGTGTATTTCCCATGTAAGGAAGAGAGCCAGGGGGTTATACGGTGCCCTTTCGGGATTTTGCCAGCAGAATGGGGGAAAGGCTGGGCGAGCTTCTCTAGAACATGCCATACTTAAACCATTAAACGACGAAACCTCAAGATCAATACAGTGGTACCTTGGCTCTCAAACGCCTTGGTACTCAAACAACTTGGAACCCAAACACCATGTTCCGATTTGTGAACTTTTTTTCCGGAAGCCGAATGTGCTCCATTTTGAGTGTTGCCCTGAGGTCTGTCTGTTTTTGCTATTTGTTTTGAGTTTTTGCAGCTCTTTGTTTTTGTGACTGTGTGGAATTCAGTTCAGCTCCTGATTGATTGATTGATTGATTGATTGATTGTGTGGCTGCAGTACATCATTTATTGCTTTCATTTTATGGATCAATGGTCTTGTTAGACAGATTGCTCTTTTAGGGGTTGTTTTTAAAAGTCTGGAACGGATGGATCCATTTTCCATTACTTTCTATGGGAAAGCACGCCTTGGTTTTGGAACGCTTTTGGTTTTGGAACAGGTTTCTGGAACGGATTAAGTTTGAGAACCAAGGTACAGTCATATCTGAAGGAGCGTCTCCACCTCCATCATTCTGCCCGGACACTGAGGCCCAGCACCGAGGGCCTTCTGGCGGTTCCCTTGATGTGAGAAGCCAAGTTGCAGGGAACTAGGCAGAGGGCCTTCTCGGTGGTGGCGCCTGCCCTGTGGAACGCCCTCCCAACAGATGTCAAAAAGGAAAACAACTACCAGACTTTTAGAAGACATCTGAAGGCAGCCCTGTTTAGGGAGGCTTTTAATGTTTAATAGATTACTGTGTTTTATTTTTCTGTTGGAAGCCGCCCAGAGTGACTGGGGAAACCCAGCCAGATGGGCGGGATATAAATAATAAATTATTATTATAATATTATTATTATTATTATACTTAACATGATCTTCACCTGGTCAGCTACTAAGCTGGGCTGTGTTTCCTTGTCCGCCTCAATTTCCTGGAGGGCACTTTCCACTGTTCCTCATGCCTCAGAGCCCGCCATGTCTGTGGAGAAGGAAGAACCTCTGGTTCTGGTGATGTACCACTGTAAAGGTCACAATTTTAACAGTTGCTCCCTCTAATAGCAAGCCCAAGTGGTAAGTGCCAACAGAAATGGAGCCAAACCAGGGTCGCTGATGTCTCTTCCAGAAGGCCACCGGTCGTTTTCAGGTGGGATTCAATCTGTTGCTGGCACCTGTCTGTCTCGAGAGGCAATGGAGGGGGGGGGGCGAAATCAAACCGCTGTTTTGAGCAGCACTGAAGTGACCTCCCTGGGGCGTAAGCCTGGGCATTGTGTATGGAGGTCCTGGGCTGCCCAGATGACAAGGCCCCTCTCTCAGCCTGTGGTCCAAAGGAAAGAAGAGCGATACTTTTAGCACCAGCTTGGCCAAGCATAGAAGGTCTTGGAGACTCCACTCTGAATTAGTGTAGGGCAGGCATAGGCAAACTTGGCCCTCTAGAGACCCTACCTGCCCGCGGACTGTCTCGCCAGAGTGGTGCATGCCCTACTTATCTCTCCCTTGGACTACTGTAATGCGCTCTACGTGGGGCTACCTTTGAAGGTGACTCGGAAACTACAACTAATCCAGAATGCGGCAGCTAGACTGGTGACTGGGAGCGGCCGCCAAGACCATATAACACCCATCTTGAAATACCTACATTGGCTCCCAGTACGTTTCCGAACACAGTTCAAAGTGTTGGTGCTGACCTTTAAAGCCCTAAATGGCCTCGGTCCAGTATACCTGAAGGAGCGTCTCCACCCCCATCGTTTTGCCCGGACACTGAGGTCCAGAGCCGAGGGCCTTCTGGCGGTTCCCTCGCTACGAGAAGCCAAGTTACAGGGAACCAGGCAGAGGGCCTTCTCGGTAGTGGCACCCACCCTGTGGAATGCCCTCCCACCAGAGGTCAAAGAGAACAACAATTACCAGACCTTTAGAAGGCATCTGAAGGCAGCCCTGTTTAGGGAAGCTTTTAATGTTTGATGGATTTCTGTATTTTAATATTTTGTTTGGAAGCCGCCCAGAGTGGCTGGGGGAACCCGGCCAGATGGGCGGGGTATAAATAAATTATTATTATTATTATTATTATTATTATTATTATTATTATTATTATTATTATTTTGGGACTACAACACTCATCATCCCTAGCTAACAGGACCAGTGGTCAGGGATTATGGGAGTTGTAGTCCCAAAACATCTGGAGGGCTGAGTTTGCCTATGCCTGGTGTCGGGTTTACTCCTTAACCTTTTCTTCTTTTGAAGATCTCCTGCAAAGTACCAGGCAAGTTTGGCAGTTTTCCCAATGCACAATTATAATTGATGCTGCGCTCTTGCGAAAGATACCCACTACCCCTTGCCAATTGTCTTTTTGCAATGTGGGAGGTGTGGGGAAATGCTTCCTTGATGCAATATCATCTAACCCAGGGCCCCCCAAACCTACCGTGCTTCGGGCCGGTGCCAGCAGTTCCGATAGCGCAGCGGGCCGGAGGGTGGGGGACCACGCACCCATATGCGTGTGTGCACACTATTTCCGGCGCACCTCCGGGTCGCAGGAGAACCAGAAATAGCTTGTTCACGTGCTCACGGGCCTCCTCCGGGAAGTGTGCCGGAAAAGCATTTCCCAGAAGGGACCCAGAAGTGGGCAGACGCGCCGCACCGGTAAGAGCAGGCAGCGGGCGGCGGGCTGGATAAATGAGCCCTTCGGGCCGTATCCGGCCCCCGGGCCGTAGTCTGGGGATCCCTGAAATATACACTCAGGGGATCCCTGAAATATACACTCAGGAAACAAGTAGGATAACAATTTCTTACTAGGGTTACATCCTTTCAACTACCAACTTGTTTATTAAAGGTAAACAAAAATGGGAAACAGAAGGCACTTACAGGAAACAAACAATGTAACAGAGGAAAATAAAAAAATTCCTTCAGTAGCACCTTAAAGACCATTCCTTGCTACTGAAGGAATTTTTTTATTTTGCTTCGACTCAGACCAACACGGCTACCTACCTGTAACTGTAACAGAGGAGTAAAGGTACAGTGGTACCTTGGTTCTCAAACGCCTTAGGACTCAGACAATTTGGAAGTCAAATACTGCAAACCCGGAAGTAAGTGTTTCGGTTTGTGAACTTTTTCCGGAAGCCGAATGTGCTCCGTTTTGAGTGTTACGCTTCTGATTTTCGTGTCACACTCCCGTTTTGAGTGCCACGCTTCGATTTTGAGTGTTACGCTGAGGTCTGTCTGTTTTTGCTATTTATTTTTTGTTTTTGCTGCTCTTTTTTTGTTTGTGTGACTGTATGGAACCCAGTTCGGCTACTGTTGGATCAATTGTGTGACTGCAATACATTGTTTTGTGCTTTCATTTTATGGATCAACGGTCTCCTTAGCCCCTGAAGGCATTTTCCTGCCCAAGACATTTTGCTGGTGAAGCCTAGGGTGTGGAGCTCCCACTTACAGTTTCCTTGGTACCTTCCTCCTGGAGCCCAACATGCGAGGAAAGTGGAGTCCTGCCTGAAAGAGGATCTTGCAAAGAGCACATTGTAAAACACCATCATTCAGACACAGACTCACTGTCCTTTGGATCAATCAGATAAAACTGGGACGAGGAAAGTATTGGTGGATCTTACGCCGAACCTCCCGCAAGACTCTGCAGCCCAGTGCACTGGTTCAGGAACAGAACTTCAGGAACAATAACTTCCAGTTGCTTTTATTATGTACAGCAGAGCAAAACCAAAAGCAAAGTATTTACAAGTTACCACACACAGCTCTCTCATCTAACACACACCAACTATCTCCAGACTCTCTCAAAACTCCCCAACAACAACCTTGCAGTATCATGCTGCCTATCAGGGAACTTTCATCCAATCACAGCCTGTTGCTAGGCCTCTCAGTTGCAGGGAAAACTTTAGTCACGTAGTCCAGCCAGTTTGGCTGCTTGCCAGCTTTCTAATTGCTTCAGCAAAGCTGCCTCACTTTCTCACACTAACAGAAAGATTACTTTAGATTATTTACATCAACAAGAAACTAGATTGATTTATCTATTTAAATCCCTACACCCAGGAGGCTTGAATACAGAATCAGATTTCAACTGCTTTATTTAAGGATTTTTACACGTGGCTTCTGTTTGCGTTTGTTATGCTAGATTTTGTATACTGTATCTTTAAATTTCCTGAAATTGCCTGTGATTTGATACACCTGTGGATAGCCTTTTAAATTCCAATAGAGTTCTGCTATCAGTATCAGTCTACTACACTTGCTAGTGAGAACATAGTCATTCTTTTTACCTGAGAGGACAATTTATTGGGTAAGTATTTGTCATTCATTCATTTATGCTGATTGATATGCAGGTTGGTCATTTCAATTTCTGTTTTACAATTTAATGTTATGTGTTCAATTTCATTGTCAGCTGATGCAGAACTATTCTTGAAACAGTTCACCTATCCTGGAAAAACTGTTCCGTTCTGCTTGCTGCTGCATTCTACAGCACTTGGAATACATTATTCCTACGTTTGTAGGACCTATCACTGCAATATTCCTGGATTTTGACTATTGAAAGGCATCTCGCCTCCATTGTGGTGTTCCCTGATAGCGATTGATTACGCCTGCTATTTCTTTCCTATAAACTTTTGCATAACTATGCATGTATAGGTTGATGTTTATGATTTGTAATTATTACAGCTTGATCAAATCATTGGTCATACATTATTAGCCATAGGTTGCTTTGGGGTTTGTTCAGCTTACTCCAAGGGACTCTGGCAAGGAAGGGGGTGCTTTGTGGGGTCCCTATAGGCAGAATCCGCAATATCCTTAGCACCATACAGTTTGGGTGGGGGTGGGAGAGACCCTGGCTCTTTAAGGGTTAAAGGCAGCGATTGTATTATTACTAGGGTTGCCAGACTCAGTAGAGGACAGGACTTCTGTGCCTTTAATTAAAGGGAGATTCTTTGCAAGGTGGGAAAAAGAGGGAGATTCTTTGAGGGGGAGAAGGCTCCCGTGTGGCATGGATGGGTTATTTTTTGCTTTGATGCCTTCACTGTCTGGTGGGGTTCATGAGGAAGGCACCCAAGGAGGGCACAGTCTCTCTGTATAGCAGACCAGCCCTAGGAAGGTACCAAGGTGTTGGGAGAGATGAAGGAGGCAAGACTTTAAGGATGGGAAGAGGAGAACCATTGGCCCTAAAATGTCATTAGTTTCTCACCACCAGCAACTGCTGCAGCAGAGCTGGGGGTTCCAAGCACAGTCAGCTGCCTATACAGAGTCACACCATTGCTCCCTACTATTGTTGACACAGACTGGCAGCAATTGCTCTTGGGGATATCCGGCCATGGAGTCTCAGCCCTGCCTTGGGGCTGAATCTTGGGCTTTCTGCCTGCTGAGGAGATCCTCTGCCCTCGAACTACAGTACAGCCCCTTCCCCTAAAGTGGGGTTCCAGGACGAGGAGGAACAGAGGGAAGCAGCCGTGTCACAGCTCCAGGCTGGCAAAAAAGGAAATGGATGTTTTTAATGTTGGGAAGGAGATTCTTTTTCAGGCATGACTCCACTTTCCTCGCATGGTGGGGTCCAGAAGGAAGGTGCCCCTCTTTTACCAAGGAAACTGCAAGTGGGAGCTCCACACCTAGGCTGGGTTATCATTGTGACCATCGGCCTCTGCCTTTCGCCTTTACTTCTTCATAGAATCATAGAGTTGGAAGAGACCACAAGGGCCATCCAGTCCAACCCCCTGCCAAGCAGGAAACACCATCAAAGCATTCCTGACATATTGCCTGTCAAGCCTCTGCTTCAAGACCTCCAAAGAAGGAGACTCCACCACACTCCTTGGTAGCAAATTCCACTGCCGAACAGCTCTTACTGTCAGGAAGTTCTTCCTAATGTTTCAAACCTCTCAAATTAAAAATATAGTGGAACCTCGGTTTAGGAACACCTCGGTTTACGAATTTTCGGTTTACGAACACCACGGACCCATCTGGAATGGATTAATTCACTTTCCATTACTTTCAATGGGAAAGTTCGCTTCAGTATATGAACGCTTCAGTTTATGAACAGACTTCCGGAACCAATTACACCCATGCTTCGGGTTAAGTACGCTTCAGGTTGAGTACACCGCGGACTCGTCTGGAACAGATTAATCCACTTTCCATTACTTTCAATGGGAAAGTTCACTTCAGTTTATGAACGCTTCAGTTTATGAACAGACTTCCGGAACCAATTGTGTTCATAAACCAAGGTACCACTGTAAGTACTAACAGGGGTTTATGAGGTAAAATAAAAATCCTCCCATGCTTCCCTTTAGTCTTACAAAACACCCCTATAACTCTTGGGGTTTTGGAATAATTTGAGAGTAGTATTTCCAGCACGTACCTGGCCAGGTACCTTAACGAACCCAGGGCTATAAGTGAGACAGTTCTTTGTGTACACAGATAAGGGGTTCACTCCACTAGAAACTCCCCTACTGAAAAGCTTTCCTCCTTCCTGAGGTAACTTTTGTCACAACCCAGAACCTGTCTCCTTCCTGTCCCCTCCTCCTGGTGCACTCTCAGACACAAACTAATCCTTCTAGTCCTGAAGGCTGTTTTGTCTTTAAAAAGATTATTCCCACCAAATGAGTTTCAGGATACCTTTGATGGAAAAAATATCACAGACGGTGGTTTGTATGACACTTCAACTATGCACATTTATTGTATTACTAGCTGGCCCTGCATGCGATGCTGTGCGTTAGTCTGTGAGATGGAGGGTAATAGCCCCCCCTTCAGACCCCCCTGAGCCTCAGAGTCCCCTTGAGTTGAGGCAAGATACTGTGGAGAGGGCAGGTTTCATCCCTGTGTCTCCCCCCACCCTGTTCTGACCCATTACGTATCCCGGCTCCCTATTTGCCCCCCCCACATCCCCTCCAGGCAGGCCCCTGCCTCCACTTGGCAATGTTGGTTATTTGGTGGGGGCCTTTGGGTCTGATAATGGCCGCCTTGGGGGTTTGATTTGCTTGGTTGATGATGATGTCATTTGGTTTGTGGGTGTGGCTTAGATTTCACAGGAAGGGAGGGGTTGGAGGAGGGTACTACGCCACTTGAGGGCGCTGTTTGACTTGGTGGAAAACCAGGTCTGTACCTGGGCAGGTGTGCGATTTGAGGTTTTTTTGCCCCCAACAACGCTCTTGGAGTGGCCTGGATCGTTGTGTCAAAATTTCAGGACGATCGGTCAAGCGGTTACGGAGAAAAGTGGCAAACGGGATTTCACGATTTTTACATTTATATATATATATATATATATATATATATATATATATATATATATATATATAGATTTCTTGATGGTTGCTTTTGGGTTTTATTAGTACAAACCTAGTTTCATTGGTATTGTTCCTAATAAGCAAATATCAGATAACCTAACAAATACCACATCTACTCTAATCTAACCCTCCTCCCAACCTCCCAACTCCCACACCAAATCCCTCTCCCACTGACATAACGGTTGCCCTTTCTATTTATACCCTCGGCAGGCCACGCCTCCCATGGAATGTTGCTGTCAGTTAACCAGGAGTCTGGGTTAACCCTTTGACAGGTCAGTTGCGAAAGAAAAATATTACAGAACAGTTTCAAATTCGTCACGATCATTCACCAGCAAAATGTCTTGGGCAGGAAAATGCCTGGAGGGGCTCTCAGGCTCCCTTTGCTTCTTCCTCCCTCCCAGGAGCTCTTCAGTCCAAGCGAGGATGGAAGGAGGAAGATGGACGGTAGACTTGGTCAGGCTGTCTCCTACAACCTTTGAATCTTTCATCTCAGGACCCTCAGAGAGATCTGGTGAGTGCAGAGAATGGTGATGGGGACATGAAGGGATGCTGGGAGTGAGGAAGCTCCCCTTGCAAGAAAACGGGGAAGGCTGCAGGGCCAGAGCTCTGGGCTGGCAGAGATTAAAGATAGCCAGGAAAGGAATGTTTTTTAAATGGTGACATGGGGATAGTCAGGATTTGGGGGCTGCTGTCTACCAGCTGCATCTGGTACACAGGCTGAGACCCTCGCTGCACACAGACTTGTGGTAGATGCTCTGATTCTTTCCTGCTTGGACTACTGCATTGTGCTCACCTTGGGGCTACCTTTGAAGGTGACTCAGAAACTACAATTAATCCAGTTAATAAAATTTAGAATAGTATAATTTATTGGCCAAGTTTCAACCATACTTGGAATTTTGCTTCGACTACATTGCAATGTAAAGAAAAGGAAAAAAAGTACCTCATACAACCACTATTCCCCTCACAATACAATAGCACAGTGAAAAGACCCCATACCACCAACTAGCCTCCTTTCCCCCCATAACTCCAGATTCAACAATTTGATGGCACAAGGAAAAAAGCTATTCCTGTGCCTAGACGTTTTTGTATATAGAGTCCTGTACTGACGTCCGGATGGGAGTAAATCAAACAGGTGATGACCAGGATACGAAGGGTCTACAGCAGGCATCCCCAAACTGCGGACCTCCAGATGTTTTGGCCTACAACTCCCATGATCCCTAGCTAACAGGATCAGTGGTCGGGGAAGATGGGAATTGTAGTCCAAAATATCTCGAGGGCCGAAGTTTGGGGATGCCTGGTCTACAGAAATTCTCTCTGCTCTTTTCCTGACTCGAGCGGCATAAAGTGTCTCTATTGGAGGCAAACTAACACCAATCACCCTCTCTGCAGTTCTTACTGCTTGTTGGAGCAGTAATTACAATTAGCTCAACTGGTGACTGGGAGCAGTTGCCAGGACCATATAACACTGGTCTTAAAGGATCTACATTGGCTCCCAGTACGTTTCCGAGCACAATTCAAAGTGTTGGTGCTGACCTTTAAAGCCATAAATAGCCTCGGTCCAGTAGACCCGAAGGAGCATCTCCACCCCAGACACTGAGGTCAAATTCTGAGGGTCTTCTGCTGGTTTCCTCACAGCAAGAAACAAAGTTACTTCTCGGTAATCAAACTGTCCCTGTGGAATGGCCTCCCTTTAGATGTCAAGGAGATAAAGAACTCTGTAACTTTTGGAAGACATCTGAATGCAACCCTGTATCAGGAAGTTTTTAATGTTTGATGTTTTACAATATTTTATATATTGTAAGCTGCAGAAACCCAGTCAGATGGGAAGGGTGTTGTTAGAATCATAGAATCATAGAGTTGGAAGAGACCACAAGGGCCATCCAGTCCAACCCCCTGCCAAGCAGGAAACACCATCAAAGCATTCCTGACAGATGGCTGCCAAGCTTCTGCTTAAAGACCTCCAAAGAAGGAGACTCCACCACACTCCTTGGTAGCAAATTCCACTGCCGAACAGCTCTTACTGTCAGGAAGTTCTTCCTAATGTTTAGGTGGAATCTTCTTTCTTGAAGTTTGAATCCATTGCTCCGTGTGTGCTTCTCTGGAGCAGCAGGAAACAACCTTTCTCCCTCCTCTATATGACATCCTTTTATTTATTTGAACATGGCTATCATATCACCCCTTAACCTTCTCTTCTCCAGGCTAAACATACCCAGCTCCCTAAGCCATTCCTCATAAGGCATCGTTTCCAGGCCTTTGACCATTTTGGTTGCCCTCTTCTGGACACGTTCCAGCTTGTCAGTATCCTTCTTGAACTGTGGTGCCCAGAACTGTTGTTGTTGTTAGAAGTTACAGAAAGTCTCACTAGGGTTGGTATTTTGAATTACACTTTTAATTGTGATCTTCCCTTAACTTTAGCAGATGATGAACAGGACAGTTCATCAGAAAGAAACAAGCATGATATCAAAGGAAAGACCGTTCAAGATCAAGAGGAAACAAGTACACAATCGAAAAACCAAGAAGAAAATGGGAGGAATAAAGGCCTTCTTGCGCAGACTGATAATGGCCATCGAATCCCCATCCAGAAAAAACATCACAAGGGAAAGAGGACAAATCAGAGCCCTTTATGCGGCAAAACATTCAACCGCACGGAGGAGAAACTGTGTAAATGCTTGGTGTGTGGAAAGAGCTTCGGTGACGGCTCAGGCCTAAAAGCACATGAAAGAATTCACGCAGGACAGGAATCATACGAATGCTTAGAATGTGGAAAGGGTTTCAACCACCCCTCAAACCTTAAAAGACATCACAAAGTCCACACTGAGGAGAAACCACATAGCTGCTTTGAGTGTGGAAAGAGGTTCAGTCGCAACAGAAGCCTTACAGAACATCAAAAAATCCACACAGGGGAGAAACCGTATACCTGTTTTGACTGTGGAAAGACCTTCCGTTACAGCTCAGGCCTTACATCGCATCAAAAAATTCACACAGGGCAGAAGCCATATAAATGTTGGGAGTGCGGAATGAGCTTCGCTCTCAGCTCAAGTCTTATATCGCATCAAAGAATTCACACCGGAGAGAAATCTTTTTTATGTTCAGAGTGCGGAAGGAGCTTTGCTCACAGGGCTAGCCTTACTTCACATAAGAGAACCCACACAGGAGAGAAACCATATAAATGCTTGGAATGTGGAAAGAGCTTCAGTTCGAGTTCACGCCTTAGTTCACATAAGAAAACTCACACTGGTGAGAAGCCGTATAAATGCTCTGAGTGCGGAAAGAGCTTCGCTCACAGATCAAGCCTTACATATCATCAAAGAATTCACACAGGGGAGAAACCATATAAATGTTTGGAGTGCGGAAGAAGCTTTGCCGATAGATCTAACTTTGCTTCACATAAGAGAATCCACATGGAGGAAACCATATAAATGTGTGACTTGGAAAGAGCTTTAGTAACCACACATACCTTGTTAGCCATCGCAGAATCCATACAGGGGAGATCCATACAGGCAGCTAAGGGAATCCCTCTGTGTCTGTTGGGCTTTCTGCTCTGTGGGAAGAAGGGCACGCCTGGTTGTAGGGGAAGGAGGGGGCTCTAGCATACTAGAGACATCATGTCAGTTGGCTGCTGCGATATTTCTAACACAACAGACTCCCATCTCTGTTCAGGGCTGGAGCACCTGCTACCTTGCTCCTGTAATGTTCCACTATTTCCCAGCTCCTTCATTCTTATGGTGTGTGTCTCGTCTCAAACCACCGCAATCCTAGGTCCATATTCCCTTCCTCTTCCCCCTCTCTGGAAGCCTATTGGAGTGGTGGTCTCCACCACTCCTGCTCATCTCATCTTTGAAAACAGACAAAAGGACGGGCTAATATGGTCACACTCTTATCTAAGGAAGCATGTTGTGTGGGAAAAGCAGGGACAGGCTTGAACATCATGTGCTTCTTGTGAACTCCTGCAAGTTCCTGGCTGGTGTTCTTGAATATGAGATGGTGCCCTTCCATGGACCTCGGGCCAGATCCTGCAAAGCAGCTATTGAAAGAGGACCAGGATTCATTACTTTTGTTTTGAAGCAGTTCAGTAATTTGAATGTAGTTGGTAATGAGGTGTTTCTTTTCTTTGCTCCAAGTGTGCCCCGCTTTTTCCTTGTAACTTCTAGATGGATTAAATCTTTGAGCATTATTATGGGGGTCAGAGTAATACATTTTGTTACATGTGTTTTAGTGTAGTTACCTTTCAGTGGAAAGGTGGAACATAATCGGGTATACCTATAAATGCACATGAACAAACACACATGCATATTCAGAAATAATAAAACCCATTGCTTAAAAATCCCTGGAGAAGGAGGCCACATGCCTTGAGTTAATTCCAATTTATTGTTAGTTACAAGCAGAAGTAAGGGCAACTAATTCAGATTAACACCATCAGCTTCTGTCTGCCTACCTTTATAGAATGAGTAAAAATGAGTATATTCTTAACTAGGGGTCCCCAAAATTACCCGGTTTGATGAGCGCCGGAAATAGCTTGTGTGCATGCGCAGGGAACTCCTCCGACCTGGAAATGGGCAGCTGCGCCGCGTTGGTAAGAGCGGGCGGCAGGGGTCACCGGGGGCCGCATAAATGAGCCTCGAGGGCCGCAAACAGCCCACGGGCCTTAGTTTGGGGAAGCCTGATCTAACCTCCCCCCACAACTTCCCCAAGTCCGCCCTAAACCTTTTGGGTGCTGTTTCAGTCCTCATAGAATCATAGAATCATAGAGTTGGAAGAGACCACAAGGGCCATCCAGTCCAACCCCCTGCCAAGCAGGAAACACCATCAAAGCATTCCTGACATATGGCTGTCAAGCCTCTGCTTAAAGACCTCCAAAGAAGGAGACTCCACCACACTCCTTGGCAGCAAATTCCACTGCCGAACAGCTCTTACTGTCAGGAAGTTCTTCCTAATGTTTAGGTGGAATCTTCTTTCTTGTACTTTGAATCCGTTGCTCCGTGTCCGCTTCTCTGGAGCAGCAGAAAACAACCTTTCTCCCTCCTCTATATGACATCCTTTTATACATTTGAACATGGCTATCATATCCCCCCTTAACCTTCTCTTCTCCAGGCTAAACATACCCAGCTCCCTAAGCCGTTCCTCATAAGGCATAGTTTCCAGGCCTTTGACCATTTTGGTTGCCCTCCTCTGGACACGTTCCAGCTTGTCAGTATCCTTCTAGAACTGTGGTTCCCAGAACTGGACACAGTACTCCAGGTGAGGTCTGACCAGAGCAGAATAGAGTGGTACTATTACTTCCCTTGATCTAGATGCTATACTCCTATTGATGCAGCCCAGAATTGCATTGGCTTTTTTAGCCGCTGCATCACACTGTTATGGTCACAGTCCTAACAACAGCCTCCCGTTCCCGCCAACTGTAGGGATCTTGGAAACATTATTTGGGCATCGGAAGGAGCCCACCCCTCCGCCTCTCTCCGATTGTTGCCGCTTTTCACCTCTCCGTTGACCTGCTCCTCTGTCGGGACACCTCTGTCGGGACGCCTGCCAGAAAGTGCTGGATGGATTTGCCAGCTCTTCTGCTGGGCTCTGCCCAGCCCAGAGCCTCCAGTGACACATCTCGGCATTATAACTTGCTCTCCAAGACGGAGGATCTGGGCCAACAGAAATGGAAGCTGTTTGATCCAGATGCACCAGCTCCAGGAAGGGTTCCCTATAAGATAATTAACTGTGATAATCCAACAGCCCTTGCATTTTATAAGTTTAGTTACTGGGCAGAAAGTGTGCAGGAGAAACCTATGTTAAAAGCTCCCCTCGGGCACGTATATATTTTCTGGTCCTCTGCTGGTTCTTGGCCCGGCTAGTGCATGGTTTGTTTAAGCAATCTATCCCCACCCATAATTTATCTCCAGCTCCACTTGTCACTAACGTCTCGCTTCAGTTCTGTTGTACTTTTAGCCAACTTGCTTTGGCTAAAACCATGAGGACAAGTGGTCTATCTGGCCACTCTGCAATTTATCCGCAGTTTAGACGCAGGTGGCGCTGTGGTCTAAACCACTGAGCCTCTTGGGTTTGCCGATCAGAAGGTTGGCAGTTCGAATCCACGCGACGGGGTGAGCTCCCGTTGCTCTGTCCCAGCTCCTGCCACCCTAGCAGTTCGAAAGCACATCAAAGTGCAAGTAGATAAGTAGGTACTGCTGTGGCAGGAAGGTAAACGGTGTTTCCGTGCGCTCTGGTTTCCGTCACAGTGTCCTGTTGCGCCAGAAGCGGTTTAGTCCTGCTGGTCACACAGCCCGGAGAGCTGTGGACAAACGCCGGCTCCCTTGGCCGGAAAGTGAGATGAGCGCCGCAACCCCATAGTCCCCTTTGACTGGACGTAACCATCCAGGGGTCCTTTACCTTTACCTTTTACACCTGTTAGGTATCATAACTCTTCAGTATGGACCAGAAATCTATCTATCTATCTATCTATCTATCTATCTATCTATCTATCTATCTATCTATCTATCATCTATCTATCATCTATCTATCTATCTATCTATCTATCTATCTATCTATCTATCTATCTATCATCTATCTATCTATCTATCTTCCTTCCTTCCTTCCTTCCTTCCTTCCTTCCTTCCTTCCTTCCTTCCTCCTCTTCTTCTTCTTCTTCCTCTTCTTCCTCTTCTTCCTCTTCTTCCTCTTCTTCTTCTTCTTGTTTAGTCATTTAGTCGTGTCCGACTCTTCGTGACCCCATGGACCAGAGCACGCCAGGCACTCCTGTCTTGCACTGCCTCCCGCAGTTTGGTCAAACTCATGTTCGTAGCTTCGAGAACACTGTCCAACCATCTCGTCCTCTGCCGTCCCCTTCTCCTAGTGCCCTCCATCTTTCCCAACATCAGGGTCTAGAATAGCATTAGCTTTAATTTTAAGAGAAAATAAAAATTGATTTCTGATAGATTGGTATACCCTTAGGAAAATGCAGTGAAAACCACGTAACAAGGGCATGGTTAAATTTGGTTTTTAATTGAAACCTGGTTTATTATACCTAGTTTTATCTAGGACGGAGCACATAAAAGTGAATGTCATGCCCCCGTTTTTGGTGCCTGTTTCAATGCCTCCTATTAGCAAGTCCTCCCAGAAGATCGAAGAAGAAAAAGATGACTTCATAGTGAAATTTATAGGGGTGATACCCCACCCCCACCCCAGAACTGCTAAAGAATAAATACATTTTGCACACGTTTATTAGGGAAGGGAAAGTGATCTTTCCAAAAGAGAAAGATTTTATTTTTACCGATTAATGGCTCGATTCCTTTCTTTTCTTTTCTTTTTAAAAAGGAGGCTTCAGAACTCCGTTGAACAATTTTTATGGTCTCTGGAGGCGAATCGGACACAAGCTCAGCTCGGGAATAAAAACGGTGATTTCATTATTACGGCTCTGGAAAGTGCACTTGCGTTACCTGAGCCTGAATATATACTTCCTCGTGCAGGAGTTTTCGGCATGAAGGATTTAATGGAAAACGTTTTTCTAAATGGGGATGGAAAGCCCCACCGGGCAGGTTTAAAGATTTTACGAAGAAAGGGTGGTTTAATATTTGCAGCAAAATATTGCTGGTATTAGTGTGTCTGCTAATGGAAACTAAATTGCCCTGTGTCAATATTTCCTGCTTCGCATCACTGTTATGGTTTCCCTAAAATTCCAAACTATTGGGTTGAACTAGATGGGCCATCAGTATGATTATCAGTGGCATGCGGCAAATTTTTTCCTGGGGGTACAGTTTGGGCCAGAGGTGATGTCTTGATGTCACTCATGAGCTCCACGCCAGAAGCGGCTTTGTCATGCTGGCACATGACCTGGAAGCTGTACGCCGGCTCCCTTGGCCAATAAAGCGAGATGAGCGCCGCAACCCCAGAGTCGGTCATGGCTGGACCCAATGGTCAGGGGTCCCTTTACTTTTAGCTTTTAAAGGTAAAAGATGCAGGTGGCACTGTGGTCTAAACCGCGACAGGGTGAGCTCCCATTGCTCTGTCCCAGCTCCTGCCAACCTAGCAGTTTGAAAGCACGTCAAAGTGCAAGTAGATAAATAGGTACCACTCCGGCGGGAAGGTAAACGGCATTTCCGTGCACTTCTCTGGTTCACCAGAAGCAGTTTAGTCCTGCTGGCCACATGACCTGGGAAAACTGTCTGCGGACAAATGTCAGCTCCTGTGGCCAGTAAAGTGAGATGAGCACAGCAACCCCAGAGTCGGCGGCTACTGGGTTTAACTGTCAGGGGTCCTTTACCTTTACCTTTAAAGGTAAAGGACCCTGGATGGTTAAGTCCAGCCATAGGCGACTATGGGGTTGCGCCACTCATCTCGCTTTCAGACCAAGGGAGCTGGCATTTGTCCACAGACAGCTTTCTGGGTCATGTGGCCAGCAGGACTAAACTGCTTCTGGTGCAACGGGACACCTTGACGGAAACCAGAGAGCATGGAAATGTTATTTACCTTCCCGCCACAGCGGTACCTATTTATCTACTTGCACTGGTGTGCTTTTGAACGGCTAGGTTGGCAGGAGCTGGGACAGAGCAACGGGAGCTCACCCCGTCGCGGGGATTTGAACCACCGAGTAATTGTGATTATATTTATTTAGATCCTGCCTTTGACCAGGACTCGAGGCAGCTTACACATAGAATCATAGAATCTTAGAGTTGGAAGGGATCATCTAGTCCAGCCCCCTGCAATGCAGGAATCCCAACTAAAGCACCCATGACAGATGGCCATCCAACCTCTGCTTAGAAACCTCCAAGCAAGGAGAGTCCAACATCCCTTGTGGGAGTCTGTTCCACTGCCAAATAGTTATTGCTGTCAGAAAGTTTTTCTGCATGTTTAGTCGGAAATCTCTTTTCTTGTAACTTGAAATCACTGGTTCGAGTCCTACCCTCCAGAGCAGGAGAAAACAAGCTTGCCCCATCTCCCATCGGAAAGCCCTCGAGAGATTTGAAGGTGGCTATCCTATCTGGCTGTCATATACAACTTGAAAGCAATGCAGAGAAAGTACAAAAAGCTAAAAACATATCAAAGATAATTGTTAAAAGGCAAATGAACTCTGACGGAATGAAAACACTCCAGTATAAATGGCAAATCTTTGAAAATACGGGTAATAAAAGCAGCCCAGCACTATTAAAAGTTCATTTTCTTTTTTAAAAATACAAAAAGCAGTCGGTACCGAAAGCCCTGTCGGAATAAACCAGACTTCATTGGCCTGGTCTTGCAGGATAGCTCAGTCGGTAGAGCATGAGACTCTTAATCTCAGAGGGTTCGAGCCCCAAGTTGGGCAAAAGATCCCTGCATTGCAGGGGGCTGGACTAGATGACCCCTGGGGGTCACCTCTGCAATTCTATGATTCTAAATAGAGAACTGTCCTCTGGCGGCCCTTCAAAATAGAGGACTGCCCCCGTAAAGGAACCAGTGAAATTGCTTTTACAGTATATTCATTTGCTGCTTATTTTACCACTGAGTAGCCTCTTGGGCTCCCTGAAGGGATGCTTAATCCACATTCCCATAGGCAGCAAAATCCATTTCATTGCTGCAATCCCATCCAGACGCTCCTACCTGCTGCTAAATCACCTGCAGGGCACCCACAATCTGGTTTTACTGTTTGCCTGGGTCAGGTTTCCACGGTGCTGATGTCCAGCATCGATTCCCTGCCAGCTGCGAAGTTCAGAAGTGTGTCAACTTGATACAGGCAGAATGGCGCAGTAATTCTTTGGCACTGTTTGCAGCTGAAGTTTGGGGAGGGAGGGAGAGATTTCAAGACACAATTGAGAAAGTTTGCCTTGTTTCACTGATGAAACAAAATTAAAAAAAAAAAAATCCTTCCAGTAGCACCTTCAAGGTAAAGGTAAAGGACCCCTGACAGTTAAGTCCAAATCGTGGGTCAAACTGAATTAGTCTGATTTGGTTTGGAATCGGGGATTCGACTCGAGTGTTTGCACAGCCATAGTTATTCTACATTTTAGGATTTTACCATTTTATTCTGTGCTAATGGTTTTATCAGACGCCACCGTGATTTTTTTTTTCTTTTTTGAATGACTTGGTGGTTCAGAACTACCTGTATAAACCCATAAACAAATACAGTAAGTAGCGATCTCTAGGTGCTCCTCCCAGAATTACAATTCAGAGGGAAGGTCTTTTTTTGTGTGTAGTTTTAACAAGTTCTTTATGCTGCATCATCAAGCACACACACAAACCCTCGAACGCAGTTTCCATAAAAATAATACAAAATATGCACGAGAAAATGACGATAACAATCTTTCAAAACAAGCAGACATAATAAAATCACCAAGCCGTAGATAAAACCGACAGACTCTCCAAACAAGCAGACATAATAAAATGATCAAAATGCAGATAAAATCAAGGAACTTTGAAGGCAAACAGACATAATAAAATGACGTGTCTGGTTAGGCGTGCGTAGACGGAGGAGTTTCTCGTAGGGGTCAAAAATGATCTGTCGAAGGGGCTCGACTAATACTAATATTAATGTCTTGTTATTTATATATTTCATTTATGAACGGCTTTCTGTGATGCCTCTTGGAGCAATTTCACAATACGGCAAAAAAAAAAAACACCCATTGACAAAACATTTGCATGCATATATGAAAACAATTGCACATATCAGAATAAAATTTATGCCCATTGCATACCTCAAAACATTTATTTTTATTTTTTATTTTTTTACCTTTATTGGCATGTATATAAAATATAAAAACAAGAACAAAACATACAAAACATATAGGTCATTAGTATAAATAGTAAGTCTACAGCATACAGATGTAGAGTCTTAAGGCATTTTATAAATGAGATACCCCCAATTCCCCTTTTCCCTCATTTGGCTCATACCTCAATAATTTCCCAACAAAAGACTGATCAATATGAGTTAATCAATATATATTCAGCCGATGATGACCCCGATCACCCGTCGGGTCTGCTCGCTAGGAACCATCAAAAGCCGAACTCTCCTGATGTAGTAAACCAGGCAAACGACCTTGACAGTTTTGAAAATAATTTACTTTATTCTTATAGCGCCCTTCCACAGGAAGCTCAGAGTGAAATACTTCAAAAACTTGACACTCTTCGCTCCTGCCTGGTACATCTGACAAAGGAACAGGCGGCTCCACCTAAGTTAAACACGCCCGACTATGTCCCAAACTCTGCCTCACATCTATATCATCATGAGTTAGACCTGTGGGTCAGGAAACCTGCTGTTTCGCCACCTCAAATGGTCAGAGCAGAGATGAACCCACTCTCTCAGAACCGAATGATGAAACGCCCTCCCCCGGACACAACTCCGATGCATCCCTTCTCCGAGGCAAGTATGGCCACCTCATTAGCTTGGGAAAAAATGAGAGAGCTCAACGAGTCTGAACTGGGATCCCCAAATAAAGTGCCTAGCCCAGATGCCTCTATCAGCATCTCTATTAAGCCATTCCCCTCAAATGTAAGCAAGCTGAACACCTCTCCAGATATCATTGAACGGGCTCCAAAACCGGTCGTTTCCACGGACTGGACAATTGGAAAACATTTGTATGTATCCGAACAATTTGAAAAATGTCCAGATACTGGCTGGGATAAAATTATAATAATCTCCACTTAGTGAAAGAGAAAAATGGAAGAGAAACTCAGGACCCTTAGTTTCTCCTTTTCAGCAAGCGTTGTGGATTGCATAAATTGATTCCCTCCCCATAGAACCATGAGGTGGCAGACTTCTCCTAGCTATCGGCTCACGACTGAGCAAACCAAAGCCCTCAAGATACTTGCTTGCTCCTGTCCCTGAGGAAACACCCCGACATTTCTCCCTACGGAGTTTTGTGTCCTCCCCTCCAACGCGGGTGGCGCTGTGGGTTAAACCACAGAGCCTAGGGCTTGCTGATCAGAAGGTCGGCGGTTCGAATCCCCGCAGCGGAGTGAGCTCCCGTTGCTCGGTCCCTGCTCCTGCCAACATAGCAGTTCGAAAGCACGTCAAAGTGCAAGTAGATAAAGCGGGAAGGTAAACGTCGTTTCCGTGCGCTGCTCTGGTTCGCCATAAGCGGCTTAGTCGTGCTGGCCACATGACCCGGAAACTGTACACCGGCTCCCTCGGCCAGTAAAGCCAGATGAACGCCGCAACCCCAAAGTTGTCTGCGACTGGACCTAATGGTCAGGGGTCCCTTTACCTTTACCTCCAATGCTGCTTGCTTAAAATCCCAAAATGAAAGAGTCTCTCAAAATGGGAATGCTGGGGGGGGGGGGGAGAGTAAAATGGAATCTATAATGGCCATTGCAAGAAGCTTCAAGGCTCAAGCCAGAATGTCCCTGAGGGTTAATTCCCATCTTTCGGCTTTCAGTTCTGCTTCAGATCACAAGAGCCATGGCCGGCTCACCCATAGGGCAAGGGGAGGCAACTGCCTTGGGTGGTAGGAGCCACAGGGACACTAGATTCAGCCTCCCAGGAGTGCATTGCGGCAGCAAAGGCTGTGGCACACTTCTTGGAGACAGGATCTACAGCCTAGGGTAAAAAAAAAAAAAGGCAAAAGGTAAAGGACTCGTAGACGGTTAAGTCATGTCAAAGATATACAGTGGTACCTTGGTTTGCAACCATTTTGGATTACAACCACGTCAAACCCTGAAGTTTGTGCCCCTTTTTTTGGATTACGACCCATTTTTGTTTGAGGCCCCATTGGTGAAAGCGCGCCTTGGGTTACAACCTGAGGTCCAGCACCGAGGGCCTTCTGGCGGTTCCCTCGCTACGAGAAGCCAAGTTACAGGGAACCAGGCAGAGGGCCTTCTCGGTAGTGGCACCCACCCTGTGGAATGCCCTCCCATCAGGTGTCAAGGAAATAAAAAACTACCAGACCTTTAGAAGGCATCTCAAGGCAGCCTTGTTTAGGGAAGCTTTTAATGTTTGATGGATTTCTGTATTTTAATATTTTGTTGGAAGCCGCCCAGAGTGGCTGGGGGAACCCGGCCAGATGGGCGGGGTATAAATAAATTATTATTATTATTATTATTATTATTATTATTATTATTATTATTATTAACCAGACCTCCATAACAGTTTGTGGTTGTAAACCAAGGTATCGCTGTATTATTTCTGGTCCGTACTGAAGAGCTGATGAGACCTTACAGGTCTAAAAGGTAAAAAAGTAAAGGACCCCTGGACGGTTAAGTCCAGTCCAGTCAAAGACGACTCTGGGGTTGCAGCGCTCATCTTGCTTTTCAGGCCAAGGGAGCCGGTGTTTGTCCACAGACAGCTTTCCGGGTCATGTGGCCAGCAGGACTAAGCCGCTTCTGGCGAAACCAGAGCAGCGCATGGAAACACCGGTTACCTTCCTGCTGCAGCAGTACCTATTTATCTACTTGCACTGGCGTGCTTTCGAACTGCTAGGTTGGCAGGAGCTGGGGACAGAGCAACGGGAGCTCACTCCATCGCAGGGATTTGAACCGCCTAACCTTCTGATCGGCAAGCCCAAGCGAGAGGGAGGTAATAATGGAGGCTGCCCTCGGGGTCTCCTGGGCTCTGCACCACCCGGCGCAATTTTAGAGCGAGTCCCTCCACACCCTGCAATGGCTTTTGATTCCCAGTTCAAACATGTAGTAAGCTTGATATGATTCCCCACTTGCTCCCAATGGAGATCTTTATTCCTTGTTCCTGATATAAATTTCCACACACTCCTTCTTCCCTGGTGGAGAGGGGTGTGTGTGCATTTTGTGGTTTGCCTCAGGTGCCAAAATGTCTTGGGCCGCCCCTGGCGAGAGCTATGGGCAAACAGCCTCTTGGCATTCCTTCCCATTGCTTCCTTTTCTGGAGTAAAAAAACCCCCACCACATTCTGGGGAGGCAAATTGCCTCAAAGCATTACTGAATAATAATATCCAGAAGCATCCGTCCAATTAAGCCGAACGTTGGAAGATACAGGACAGCCGAAAGAAAGTCTGTCGCCACGCAGTGCTGAGTTAAACTGTGGAACTCCCTGCCACAGGACGCAGTGGCAGCCACCAACTTGGATGGCTTTAAAAGAGGATTGGACAATTTTCTGAATCCCCGTTGCTGGAAACCACAGGCGGCGAGAGTTGCTCTTGTGCTCAGATCCTGCTTACAGGAATGTCCTTCCTGCCTCACCAGTCAGTGCAGAAGACAGCTTCCAAGGCTCCCAATCTGAGACGGATGTGTCATGATCTGCGACGCTGTGGGCAGCAGAGACCACCCAGTTTTGCGCGCTCCATTGACAAGGTGCCCTTTGCCGATGCACACGAGCCGAAACGAGGGACATGTTGGAACATACATAAACATGAGTTTCAGCCCGTCCATTCCCAGCCTCCTCGTGCGCCTGAATCCTCAATGGCATCACGCTCACTGGCAGAACCACCGGCAATTAGCGGTGTTTGTCTGAGGAAACTCATAACTCTTCACTTGCCAATGATTTATGAGTCTTTCCCCCCCCCCCCCGGTTCCGGCATTGGCTGGAAGCAAGAGAGGTTTCCTGGGCAAATTTCCAGTCCGCCGTCCTTTGCTGGGGCTGGGATGGAGCAGAGGGGGAGAACCGTGGACCAGGGAGGCCGTGACTCTCTTCTCCAGCTCTGACGGCCTGGTCTTCAGCCCGGAGAAGCCCGAGGCGCTGTACTTTCAGCCAATTTATCGCCGTGGAAGTCGGAGGGGATGAGATCGACTTAAATCCAAGACCTCTGGCTTCGAGAGATTAGGGACGCGGTCGTGAAAAGCCCAGAAATCTGCAGTGATGACAGACGGCTAGGCTGAATGTTGTTTTGTCTTAGAAAAATAACAGCAAGAGAAGCATTTGGTGTGAGGTATTAGGGGAAGATCAGCAGCAAGGCTCCCTCAAGTGGGGCAGGTGTTGGTTTTGGAGCTGATGACATACCTGCCTTGGAAGAGAAATATATTTTGGGCAGCCCGATGGTGACCAGGAACAACTCTGTTCAGGAGTTCTTGGCCAGAGTTTGATGGCTACCTCCTTTGATTAAGAACATGAGAGAAGCCCTATAGGATCATGCCAATGGCCCATCTAGTCCAGCCTCCTGTTCTCACAGTGACCAATCAGATGCTCCTAAAAAGCCTGCAACCTTGGCCGCTCTCCATCCAGCTTTTAGGTTCTTCCAAGAACAGGCCACCTCCCCAGGCTGCATCCCTCACTTTCCCAGCTCTGCGCTCTGTGTGGGATAACCAGCTTCATATAACCATCATGCTTAAGTCTAGTTGATGCATGAAGGGGTTAAGACCACAGAGTAAGCTCTCCTGCCAGGCTTGGTTCACCTTTGGAGGAACTGGTAATCAAGCTGTTGTTTCCCCTTCCAGTCTACTTGTGAAGCTTAGCATTTGAAGAGGCTAAGCTGGTTGCTCCAGCCCAGCTGCATGGCTTTCACAAGCCATTCTTTAGTTCCTAGACCAATAATTTAGGAACTTTCACCACTCTAACTAAGCCAAGTTTTACTGCCTGTGCAACATTTTCCGAATGCTGTATGGAAAAGCACAGGAATCTGACCTTTGGAGATTTTGTAAGTAAAGCATTTTAAACTTACCGAATGTGTGGTCTTTTTCTATGCTAAGAAGGAAGTTTTGGAACACACAAGGGCATATTTTAAAGATCTAGCAGCTTATATTTCCATCCTTTACTTTGCTGCCTATATTGTGATTTTAAATCTCTGCTGAGGTTCTCTCACCAAAGAGGACTCCCTCCAAATGCAGATCTTGGCAGCCTGGAAGTCTCTTTTCTCCTTCTCTATTTTTTCCCCTTGCACCAACCTTCTGGGCCAACTGCAACTTCCAAACACTTTTCAAAGTTAGCCCCACACAGAACACGTTGCAGGATGAAGTTGGACGCCTTCCATCTTGCAAAACTTTCCTTAATGGTAAACTTTTTCTTGTCCTTTCCCCCCGGCCTCTGGAAAGAGGCGAACCGAGGCAGGGAGGGTGCTCCTCTTTTAATTCTGCCCCTTGTTGGTATTTGCTCTTTCTAAGCAGAAGAAATTCCCCAGCCGGAATTAAGATTGCCGGAAGAAATATCAACAACCTCAGATATGCAGATGACACAACCTTGATGGCAGAAAGTGAGGAGGAATTAAAGAACCTTTTAATGAGGGTGAAAGAGGAGAGCGCAAAATATGGTCTGAAGCTCAACATCAAAAAAACCAAGATCATGGCCACTGGTCCCATCACCTCCTGGCAAATAGAAGGGGAAGAAATGGAGGCAGTGAGAGATTTTACTTTCTTGGGCTCCTTGATCACTGCAGATGGTGACAGCAGTCACGAAATTAAAAGACGCTTGCTTCTTGGGAGAAAAGCAATGACAAATGTCAGGAAGTTCCAGCAGACTGGAGGAGGGCAAATGTTGTCCCTATTTTCAAAAAGGGGAAAAGAGAGGACCCAAACAATTACCGCCCAGTCAGCCTGACATCAATACCAGGAAAGATTCTAGAGCAGATCATTAAGCAAACAGTCTGTGAGCACCTAGAAAGAAACTCTGTGATCACTAAAAGTCAGCATGGGTTCCTGAAAAATAAGTCATGTCAGACTAATCTGATCTCATTTTTTGACAGAATTACAAGCCTGGTAGATGAAGGGAACGCTGTGGATGTAGCCTATCTTGATTTCAGCAAGGCATTTGACAAGGTGCCCCATGATATTCTTGTAAAGAAGCTGGTAAAATGTGGGCTAGACAATGCTACCATTCAGTGGATTTGTAACTGGCTTACTGACCGAACCCAAAGGGTGCTCATCAATGGCTCCTCCTCATCCTGGAGAGTAGTGACTAGTGGGGTGCCACAGGGTTCTGTCTTGGGCCCAGTCTTGTTCAACATCTTTATCAATGACTTGGATGATGGGCTTGAGGGCATCCTGAGCAAGTTTGACACCAAATTGGGAGGGGTGGCTAACACCCCAGAGGACAGGATCACACTTCAGAATGACCTTAACAGATTAGACAACTGGGCCAAAGCAAACAAGATGAATTTTAACAAGGAGAAATGTAAAGTACTACACTTGGGCAAAAAAAAATGAAAGGCACAAATACAGGATGGGAGACACCTGGCTTGAGAGCAGTACATGTGAAAAGGATCTAGGTCTTGGTAGACCACAAACTTGACATGAGTCAGCAGTGTGATGCAGCAGCTAAAAAAGCCAATGCAATTCTGGGCTGCATCAATAGGAGTATAGCATCTAGATCAAGGGAAGTAATAGTACCACTGTATTCTGCTCTGGTCAGACCTCACCTGGAGTACTGTGTCCAGTTCTGGGCACCACAGTTCAAGAAGGATACTGATAAGCTGGAACGTGTCCAGAAGAGGGCAACCAAAATGGTCAAAGGCCTGGAAACGATGCCTTATGAGGAACGGCTTAGGGAGCTGGGTATGTTTAGCCTGGAGAAGAGAAGGTTAAGGGGTGATATGATAACCATGTTCAAATATATAAAAGGATGTCATATAGAGGAGGGAGAAAGGTTGTTTTCTGCTGCTCCAGAGAAGCGGACACGGAGCAACGGATTCAAACTACAAGAAAGAAAATTCCACCTAAACATTAGGAAGAACTTCCTGACAGTAAGAGCTGTTCGGCAGTGGAATTTGCTGCCAAGGAGTGTGGTGGAGTCTCCTTCTTTGGAGGTCTTTAAGCAGAGGCTTGACAGCCATCTGTCAGGAATGCTTTGATGGTGTTTCCTGCTTGGCAGGGGGTTGGACTGGATGGCCCTTGTGGTCTCTTCCAACTCTATGATTCTATGATTCTAAACCTAGACAGCATCTTAAAAAGCAGAGACATCACCTTGCTTACAAAGGTCCGTATAGTTAAAGCTATGGTTTTCCCAGTTGTGATGTATGGAAGTGAGAGCTGGACCATAAAGAAGGCTGATCGCTGAAGAATTGATGCTTTTGAATTCTGGTGCTGGAGGAGACTCTTGAGAGTCCCATGGACTGCAAGATCAAACCGATCCATTCTGAAGGAAATCAGCCCTGAGTGCTCACTGGAAGGACAGATTGTGAAGCTGAGGCTCCAATACTTTGGCCACCTCATGAGAAGAGAAGAATCCTTGGAAAAGACCCTGATGTTGGGAAAGATTGAGGGCACTAGGAGAAGGGGACGACAGAGGACGAGATGGTTGGACAGTGTTCTCGAAGCTACGAACATGAGTTTGACCAAACTGCGGGAGGCAGTGGAAGACAGGAGTGCCTAGCGTGCTATGGTCCATGGGGTCACGAAGAGTCGGACATGACTAAACGACTAAACAACAACAAGCCGAAGAAAAAGACACGTTCTCTGTGGGCGTACGTGTTTAGATGTCTCGATGCGGCTTCAGAGGGGCAATTTCTTTCCAGCAATACTAGTAAAAGTACAGCCTCCTTGGCTGGGGAACTGTCAAACTGCAGCCACTCCGAGGAAAGTTACCTGGGGGAAATTGGCTGAGGAAAAAGGAGTGTGGAGTCTTTTTAATTGGGGCCTATTATCACCTCTCTCAGAGCCTGTGAGGAGAATGGAGTCTGCTGAAATAATTAATTGGGTGTCAAGTCGCTACCCTGCCAAAATTTGCTTGCTCAGAAGGAAACTACATCTCAACTGGGAATCTACCTGCAAGGCCAGTCAGATGTCTGTAAATGTGACATGAAGGCTGACAATACTTAGTACTGT
Source organism: Zootoca vivipara (assembly GCF_963506605.1). Taxonomy (NCBI): domain Eukaryota; kingdom Metazoa; phylum Chordata; class Lepidosauria; order Squamata; family Lacertidae; genus Zootoca; species Zootoca vivipara. Next base: position 94,878,690 of record NC_083279.1, read on the forward strand.
GTCCAGTTCTGGGCACCAAAGTTCAAGAAGGAACGTGTCCAGAAGAGGGCAACCAAAATGGTCAAACGCCTGGAAACAATGCCTTATGAGGAACGGCTTAGGGAGCTGGGTATGTTTTGCCTGGAGAAGAGAAGGTTAAGGGGTGATATGATAGCCATGTTCAAATATATAAAAGGATGTCATATAGAGGATGGAGAAAGGTTGTTTTCTGCTGCTCAAGAGAAGCGGACTCAGAGCAATGGATTCAAACTACAAGGAAGAAGATTCCACCTAAACATTAGGAAGAACTTCCTGACAGTAAGAGCTGTTCGGCAGTGGGATTTGCTACCACTGGTGGAGTCTCCTTCTTTGGAGGTCTTTAAGCAGAGGCTTGACAGGCATATGTCAAGAATGCTTTGATGGTGTTTCCTGCTTGGCAGGGGGTTGGACTGGATGGCCCTTGTGGTCTCTTCCAACTCTACGATTCTATGATTCTAATATTCACTCCGTCGTGTGGGAATCTCTTGCAGATGACTGTATATCCACAGAAATGACCAGAGGAGGAATGGCTGCTGAGAGGAGAGCAGAGAGAAGAAACATTGTGGTGCATCTGCAGCAGCCCAACCGGACGCCTTCATCTGCCCCAGCTGCAACAAAACATGTCTCTCCTGCATCAGTCTCTACAGCCACAGCATATGCTGTAACTCTCCCATGGTTTGACTCCATCCCAGAAGGGTCACTCCTCCATTGTCTCTCAAGACAGATGGATGCCAACCCCCCCGCCCAAACATTATCGCCTCTCTCAGAGCCTGCGAGGAGAATTGAGTGTGCTGAAGTAATGAATAGGGTGTCAAGTCACTACCATGCCAAAGCCTGCTTACTCAAAACGATGATTCTTCAACATCAACTTCGTTGGGATGGTCATGTTGTGCGGATGCCTGATGATCGTCTTCCAAAGCAACTGCTTCATTCTGAACTTAAAATTGGAAAGCATAATGCTGGTGGTCAACAAAAGAGGTTTGAAGACTGTCTCATGGCAAAAAATGTCATATAAACACAGACAACTGGGAAACACTGGCCTGCGAGCGCTCCAGTTGGAGAACACCCTTATACCAAAGGTGTCATGGACTTTGAAGACTCTCGAACTCAGGATGAAAGAGAGAAACTTGCTAAGAAGATAGCACACTTGGCAAACACTCATCGTGATCAACTCCTGCCCAGAAACCAATGTCCCCACTGTGGAAGGACGTGTGGATCCAGAATTGGCCTCCACAGTCCCTTACGGACTCAGTGTTAAGACGGTGTTCATAGAAGACAATCTTACTCGGCTACGAGTGATCACCAGAGAAGAAGAAGAAGACTCAAAAGGAAACACACAAGACATCTTGACTGGGGATCTTCCTGCTAGATTAGTCACATGATCCTTTTGGCTTTAGGAGAATACAAGGTGAGCCTGACCGCTGGATCAGGCCAAAACCTCTTCTTCTCACCATGGCCAGCCAGATGCCCATGGAAAGCCCTCTGGAACAAGCATCCCCAAACTGCGGCCCTCGAGATGTTTTGGCCTACAACTCCCATGATCCCTAGCCAACAGGACCAGTGGTCAGGGATGATGGGAATTGTAGTCCAAAACATCTGGAGGGCCGAATTTTGGGGATGCCTGCTCTAGAATGAGAGGTATGTATGTCAGGTGTGGAGGACCACAGGCCGTGTGGTCAAAGGTGGCCCTCAGTGTCTCTCTGCCTGGCCCTCAGGCTTCCCCCTCAGGCCACGCCCCCTCTCCCTAGACCACACCCCTCACCAGCCCTGCTTGGCGCCCTCCTTGATTGTTTCCGCCTGGCTGGGATGTGTCCTTGAAGGCTGATTCTAAGCACCAGCCCTGCTGGCAGGGGCTGACGGGACTCAGAGTCCAACCACCTCTGGGGCATACCTGCCAAGTTGCTGTTAGAGAAATAGCAGACCGGAAGTAGCGCTGCCGCCATTTTGGAACTGGGCGGAGCATGCTCAGAAGTGACTTTTGGTGCTGTTTTGCCCAGTTCCAAAATGGCCGCCGTGCCAGAATAAACCGGGGGAAAACAAAAAAATCAATTTTTTCAGCTAGGAATAGCTGGAAAAACGGGAATTTCCTGGGGAAAACGGGAGACTTGGCAGCTATGCTCTGGAGTGCCCCAGACTCCCGATGCCTGGCCTGCCACGTCTTGCTCTCGATTGCAGCCGGGGGCAGGAGAGATCTCCCCTCCACGAACACTTCACCATCACAGCTCGACAAAAAGCTTTCTGAGTTATTATCCGAGTTTTGGATCAGACCCTTGAGCAGCTGTTAGGCTGGGCGTAGATTTCTACCAGATGTGGAGGAGCTTAAAAAAAAGGAAAAAAAGGTCCGCGTGCAGGGCTGAAAATGGAGGTCAGCAGAGATAAGATTTATGGATTGAATTACCCTTGAACCGAGCTATTGTATGGGCTGGGGGAGAGGGATTTAATATAGAAATATTGCCCATAATGTTAAACTTCTGTTCCTCTCGCTTCGTGAGACCCGGCTGGGTACATTGGGGTTATCTCAGAGGGCTTGGCGTTAAACTTTTTTGGGGCGGGGGGCTCTTCCATCTTGCCCTGGCTCCTCCACCAGCCCACCTCCCCCAAACGGAGGCTCCCTTGCTCCCATCACCTCCAAGTGAGCCCTGGGTTTCTGCAGCCATTACATTAGTAGCAAATACTTGCATGGCTGCAGGTAAAAACTGGCCACCTTTGGCATAGAAAAAAAGAGAAGATTGCTCCAGTGCTCCTTCAAGCATTTGCAGTGGCAAACTTTGTTTGGGACTTCCCAAATGATAGAAAGATTACTTCTAGGAATTTATAGGAGGTAACCTGCTCAGTTTGGTGTCCATTGATCTGCCAACGGTGCTCGATTCCCGTTTTGTTAAAAACCAAGACCTTAGTTTGGGTGTAATTTATTGCCAGCAGTTCATTGTTGAAGCTAGGGCACTTAGAAGACATCTCAGGCCTGTGCTTGGCAATGACAGGAGCACTACATTGTCTACATAGGTAAAAGGTAAAGGACACCTGGACGGTTGAGTCCAGTCAAAGGCGACTATGGGGTTGTGACGCTCGTCTCGCTTTCAGGCCGAGGGAGCCAGCGTTTGTCCACAGACAGCTTTCCGGGTCATGTGGCCAGCAGGACTGAACAGCTTCTGGCACAACGGGACATCGTGATGGAAACCAGAGCGCAGGGAAATGCCGTTTACCTTCCCGCTACAGTGGTACCTATTTATCTACTTGCACAGGTGTGCTTTCACACTGCTAGGTTGGCAGAAGCTGGGTGTCAGGAGTCCAGGTTCCCAGCTTGATAACACAGGAAGCGTAGGTAATTAAAAAGGAGGATTTATTGCAAAAACAAACAGATAACTCCAGGTGGCTCTAACAAAGGGAGCCGGTGTTTGTCCACAGACAGCTTTGCGGGTCAGGTGGCCAGCATGACCAAACCGCTTCTGAGCAATGGGACACTGTGACGGAAGCCAGAGTGCACAGAAATGCCATTTACCTTCCCGCCGCAGCAGTACCTATTTATCTACTTGCATTGACGAGCTTTTGAACTTCTAGGTTGGCAGGAGCTGGGACAGAGCAATGGGAGCTCACTCTGTTGCGGGGATTTGAACCACTGACCTTCCGATCGGCAAGCCCAAGAGGCTCAGTGGTTTAGACCGCAGCACCATCTGTGTACCTATAGAAGGATTGACAGTGGTCCGTTTGCCAGTCTGGGAGGTAGTGAATTTATTATTTTTCAAGGACTGGACCAGGGAACTAATATAAAAATTGAAGCAAGTGGGTGCCAGGACACACCCCTGTCTTATAAGTGGGTATTAATCCTGTTAAATGACCAGCACGACTGCATCCTGACTCTCAGATGCGTGTTTTCATAGAGACTCCACGTGAGTGTGAGCAATCGCCTATCGATGTTAGCGGCCTCAAATGCTCCCCATAACCTGCTTCTGGGAATTGAACCAAAGGCTGATTCAAAGTTTATAAATGCAGCGCAAAGGCTTTCTTTGGTTGTTGACGCAAACTTTTCAGCCACAGCTGCAGCCGTTTGGGGCCACGCAAGAACATGTCATACAGTCACGTTTTTGTCCGTGTGTCCCTCCTGGCCTTGGGTGGCTGCTGAGGTGTGCTTAATCGAGGGGCGTCTTGGGAATGGATGGCTCTGCTCCTTGAAATGGGGGGGGGCAGTAGCATCTTATGCATGTCTCGCGCCCTGGTGCAGGGATCCTGTAAGGGGGGAAAAGTACAGAGAACCGCCCCCTTGCATCAGAAGTAGCTCCTCCCCAAGTAGCGATGGAAGCGAGGGCTCTGAGGAAGCTAGTGAGGGAATGGAGGGAGAGGGCCAGGGCTCCAGCAACATGAGAGAGCCCCGGCCACACAGGAGTGAGGAAAGGGAGGGGGAGAAGGGAGAAAGTGAAAGCCTGGAGCGTAGACCCCTTCCTCCGGTTCCGGAATTACGTAGGAGAAAGAGAGGGAGGAGATTCACTGTCCCGAGGCTACTATGTTGGAGAAGGTCACATGGGGGGGGGCAGTGCCGGATTCTGCATCGGACCGAGCAGACATGTTGTACATACCCAGCTCACTGTAAATAGCCTGCACTAATAAAAACTGCTGAAAGACAAGCATGCGGAGCGTCGTTACTCTAGAGTAGTCACAAGAACCCCTGACAGATCCCTAGGGTGCCCCCACCCCCAGGGGTCCCCCTACCCTCCCGCACGCCGCCTCGCCCGCACTTTCCTCAGCGGCTGCCTTGGCTGGGGAAGAGCAGCACCGAAGCCTCCCGGGGAGTGCGGTGCGCCTTCCCGCCAGGCCCCGGCCACGGTGCCTCGTCCTCTGCTGCCGCCACATGCTCCGCCTCAGCTGAGCCATCGCTGCGCAGAGAGCCGCAGGGCCAGGAAGGGGAGAGCGCAGCCTCCGGAGAGGCTTCGCCACCAGCACGCACATAGCGCGGGGAAAAGGAGAAGGAGGCGCAGCGTGGCGGCGGGACCAGCATAGGGCTTAGTGGCTGGTTGCGCCCTGCTAGCGCCTCCCAGAGGCTGGCGCCCGGCGCAACACACTACTAGGCCCTAGACGCTTCGGGGGGGGGCACCTGCTACTGCAAGAGATGAGGAACAAGACAGAAGCATCTAGAGCACCATTGCATTACAGCCAAAAGGTAAGAAGAGCAAAGGTCTGTTTAGTCCAGCATCCTTTGCTCAGAATGTGTAGCCAGCTGTATATTGGCAGTCTGTAGTAGTAGTAGTAGCAATAATAATAATAATAATAATAATAATAATAATAATAATAATATATTTATACCCCGCCCATATGACAGGGTTTCCCCAGCCACTCTGGGTGGCTTCCAACAAAATATTAAAAATACATTAAAACATCAGTCATTAAAAACTTCTCTAAACAGGGCTGCCTTCAGATGTCTTCTAAATGTCAAACAGTTGTGTATTTCCTTGACACCTGATGGGAGGGCGTTTGACAGGATGGGTGCCACCACCGAGAAGGCTGGTTCCCTGTAACTTAGCTTCTCACAGTGAGGGAACTGCCAGAAGGCCCTCGGAGCTGGACCTCAGCGTCCAGGCAGAACGATGGGGGTGGAGACGCTCCTTCAGGTATACTGGACCGAGGCCGTTTAGGGCTTTAAAGGTCAGCACCAACACTTTGAATTGTGCTCGGAATTGTGCTGTAAGCTAGGCATGAGTGTAACAGGCTTTTGGGGATGGAGCGTGAAATATACTCTGAGTCGAGAGTGAATTTCATGCTCTTTATTCAGCTCATAGTCATCAAGGAGAAGAAGAGAAGAAGAATGCCCTTTTCCCAAAAGCATCTGCTTATAGACATTATTTACACAATGGGCTTTGCGTGATTGGCTACTTCAGGGCTACACCTGTGGGCCAATCAGTTTGTGGATTGACTTCTGCCAGCAGCCTGATTGGCTGCTCCTGCAGGCCAATCAGGTTGCGGATTCACTTCTGCCAGCCGCCTGATTGGCTGCTCCTGCAGGCCAATCAGGTTGCGGATTCACTTCCACCTGGAGTTGGATTGGGTGGCTCCGGCGGACCAATCAGCCTGCTGATTCTGGATCCTATTGTGCTATGATTCAGCTCAGTACATAACAGAGCGCTTTAAAGAAAGGGCTGGGGCCATGCTGTTTCTACTGCAATTATTATTACTATTTAATATTTATTAACTTTTCATACCCCCCTTCATCCGTAGAACACAGGGCAGTTCACAACATTAAAATACAATACAGGTGTACCTTGGAAGTCGAACAGAATCCATTCCGGAAGTCCGTTCAACTTCCAAAACGTTTGGGAACCAAAACGCAGCTTCTGATTGGCTGCAGGAAGCTCTTGTAGCCAATTGGAAGCCACGGAAGCCCTGTCGGACATTCGGGTTCCAAATAATCTCTGCAAACCGGAACACTCACTTCCGGGGTTGCGGCGTTCAGGAGCCAAAAGGAGTACTAAGGCATTCGGGATCCAAGGTACGACTGTACAAAAACCCACAAAATTCACAAGAAAAATAAGAACAGAAAAGAAACCAATAACCCCCCATCCACAATACATTTAAAAGAGTATTGGATATCAATCACCCAAATGCCTGGTTGAAGAGGAATGTTTTTGCTTGGCGCCTAAAGATATGTAATGCAGCCGCCAAATGAGCCTCTCTGGAGAGAGTGTTCCACAAATGGGGAGCCACTGCAGAAAAGGCCATGCTCCAGACCTCTCTTGGAGAGAGCACACAGAGAAGGGCCTCAAATGATGATTGCAGGGTCCAGGTAGGTTCATAATTATTGGTATGGTTTAATAGATTTTTAATGCGTATATAGATAGATAGACAGAATTAAAAATATATCAATGTTTAATTGTCATTTAATGATTGTTCTTGGAATCATAGAATCATAGAGTTGGAAGAGACCACAAGGGCCATCCAGTCCAACCCCCTGCCAAGCAGGAAACACCATCAAAGCATTCTTGACATATGCCTGTCAAGCCTCTGCTTAAAGACCTCCAAAGAAGGAGACTCCACCACACTCCTCCTATGTTTTTAGCTGTCTTAATTTTATCTATAACCTACCTTGAGTCCCCATCCGGTAAAAAGGTGGGGTATAAATGAAATAATAATAATAATAATAATAATAATAATAATAATAATAATAATGGTTGTCAGCCAATCAACGTGCACAGCCAGCTGCCAACCAGCCAGCAAAGTCTCAGTGCTCCCAAACTTGCAGAAATTACATTTCCTTTGCAGTCTGAAGAGGGAATAAGCATATATTTTAATATGATGGCATTGTTTCCAGAGCACAGCGACTCCCGTTTCATACATATACGCCTGTACATGTAAGGAAATGAGGAGAGCAAGAATGTCAAGTATTGCAAGCAGATTTAAATGAGGAGCATTTATTTCCTCTTTTTTGGTTTTTTTATTATTATTTAAAAAGTCCCCTCTGACTCATTTCAGCTCTGAAGATGATCGGGGCCAACACTCCAATGCAAGGGGCATTTTATTCATTTGGGAGTTTGTACCATAAAATAATATCATCCCAGCATCTCATCTTCCCAAGCTGTAAATCTGTCAGAGGCCTTTACCGTCCACATTCCCCAACGCCAGCAACGAGTTCATTAAGAGCTCTCCTTGCGCCGCTGCAGGAGTCGGCAATAACCGCGCCGAGCTTTCATCTTGCCGTTCCTCCGTGTCTCTGTCACGCTGCGCAGAAGGAGCCTTTGCTTTGAAAAGCATCTCTCCGCCACTGCCAACCCTCTGGGCTCCCCTGCCGGCTTCTGGGGAGGTTGCTCTGTCGGAATGCGGGAGCAAAAGCAGCAGCAACAATCTGTCAGGATGCCAAGTTCAAAGTTGCTCTCTCTCGCCGGGGGGCTTTCAAGTTTCGGAGATCGGAGCTGGGCTTATGTCTCTCAGCTCCTGAACTTCCGGTCCTTGTCTATTGCTCTGGCATTGGGAAAATGCACGCAGTGGAAGGGTTTGCCTTTCAGGTGAGTTACAGATGCGCCCAAGATATCAGGCCAGATGGAAGAAGTGAGTAAGAGTAAGCTCCCATCAGCCCCAGCGAGTGTGGCTTTTGGTCAGGTATGATGGGAGTTGTAGTCCAGCAACTTCTGATGGGTGTCATGTTCAGGGCCGAATTTAGGTTTGATGAGGCCCTAAGCTACTGAAGGTATGCACCAAAGCTTTAAAGCCCATTCAAGGCACATTCCTCACCTCAAAGAATTCTGGGTACTGTAGTTCATCAAGGGTTGCTGGGAACTGCAACGCTGTGACAGGTAAACCACAGTGTCCGGAGGGGAAGAATATGCTCCAAATGTGCTTTCAAAGTGTATCATGTAAACCAGGCATAGGTAAACTCAGCCCTCCAGATGTTTTGGGACTACAACTCCCATCATCCCTGACCACTGGTCCTGTTAGCTAGGGATCATGGGAGATGTAATCCCCAAAACATCTGGAGGGCCGAGTTTGCCTATGCCTGGTGTACACAGTCAATACCTTTCTACAGTTGTCCTTAAGGGTCAAAAAGCGGCTTGCCTGATCTTCCCTGCAAGGAGGGATCGGGCAGCAATTTGGTTTGGCTTTGCTTTTTAAGGCAGATCGAACCAATTCACCGTTCAGAGAACAATAGGTGAGCCAAGACGCAGGTGCACCTTGAAATAGGTGAGCCAAGACGCAGGTGCGCCTTGAAATTCACATTGCTGCAAATTTCGTGGTGCAGTTCCCCCAGCCCAAAACAGCCAGCAAAAAGCAGGTGTGTGGCAGGACAGTTTGCGCGTGTGAAAATGCATTTGTTAGTGAGCAGATAAACTGCATTCGGTTAGGGGAAATAGCTTGCAAAAATGTGGCTTTTAGGAGAAATTCTGGTGGTTTTTTATGAAGCCTTTTTTGTTTTTAAAGCGCCAATTGAAGTGTTGCAAACCGATGTGGATTTTGTGAAAGCATGTTGAGGCAGACATGGGCTCTTTATATTTACGTTGGACTATTAGTAATTGGGGGGGGGAGGGAAACAATGATGCTAGCTCTTCATTCCTTCATTTGGCAAGTCTGTATATGAATTCCTTAGTTTAAGGAAATGCCCACTTGCAAGGAAAATATCCCAATTGTTTTGTCTTCTCCCGCTGGATCTTAGGTTCCATGTGACTTTAGTGCTTTCTTGTTGCTTTCTTTCATTTGCACGGAAAGTTTTCCCTTTCTGGTCATAATTTACAAATTTCGATAAAAACCAAGAGCAAGAAAGTGAATCTGCTGGCTGCAAAAACGAGGAACTGAAAGAAACCAGATTTGACAGGTCTGTCCATCCCTACCGGCAAAGCATCCATAGGAAACACATACAAAAAAACATCCTTCCATCAAACCCACATGACCAGTGCCGGATTTACATAGAAGCTAAACAAGCTATAGCTTAGGGCCCCACTCTCTTGGGCCCTCCCCAAAAAAAGTAAAGGAAAAAAACCTGGATGTATATTTCCAAAATCTATATAAATAAAAATGTAACTGTCCGTTCGTTACCAGCTACCAGATTTTTAGAAGACATCTGAAGGCAGCCCTGTTTAGGGAGGCTTTTTAATGTTTAATAGATTATTTTATTTCATTTTTCTGTTGGAAGCCGCCCAGAGTGGCTGGGGAAACCCAGCCAGATGGGCGGGGTATAAATAAATTATTGTTGTTGTTGTTATTATTATTATTATTATTATTATTATTATTATTATTATTATACCAATCTATGCTCTCCGAAAGCACTTGACCGATTGCTTTGAAATTTTGACACAACGTTCCATTCGAACACGGGAGTTTTTTTTTATATATACCTAGATGACATAGATGTCTCACCTGTGACCTTCTTTTTTTTAGAAAAACCTTCTTCCGAAGTTAGAAGGTCTGCTGGATGTCAAAGCTGAGGATGTCTCAGCTGCTGCCATTGGCTACAGAGTATCTGTGACATAACAATAACATGGAATTGCCCAGCATTGCCCAGCCAAGGGAACAGACCAGGCCCTTCCCAAGACGCACATGGGGTGTGGGGATGGAAGAGATAGAGGGGTTGGGGTGACGGGTGCCATCACATGGGAGGAAGATGACATCTTCCAGCGGGGGGACCAGAGAGAGAGGTGTCATGACATCTGGAGTGAGGAACGGGGGTGGTGTGAGGGGCGCTGAGTTGGGGAGGGCCATGCCTTTGGGGAGGATGAATGGGCTGGGGCGGGGGGGGGGGATTTAACAGAACACACGTGTTTTTGGGGAGGAAATGATTGCCACAGCAACGCGTGGCCGGGAACAGCTAGTATAAGATAAAAAGACAAATAAAATAAAACCTACGGTACATACAGAAATAGTGTTTTGTGTTGCGTGGGCTCCTATGTGTTATGTGCAAATGGCTTTATCATAGAATCATAGAGTTGGAAGAGACCACAAGGGCCATCCAGTCCAACCCCCTGCCAAGCAGGAAACACCATCAAAGCATTCTTGACGTATGCCTGTCAAGCCTCTGCTTAAAGACCTCCAAAGAAGGAAACTCCACCACACTCCTTGGTAGCAAATTCCACTGTCGAACAGCTCTTACTGTCAGGAAGTTCTTCCTAATGTTTAGGTGGAATCTTCTTTCTTGTAGTTTGAATCCATTGCTCTGTGTCCGCTTCTCTGGAGCAGCAGAAAACAACCTTTCTCCCTCCTCTATATGACATCCTTTTATATATTTGAGCATGGCTATCATATCACCCCTTAACCTTCTCTTCTCCAGGCTTTAGATACCTATTAGGTCCATAAATCACCATATACCATATATTCAACACATATATTCTCTGGAGCAGCAGAAAACAATATTTCTCCCTCCTCTATATGAAGGCTTGTAAGGTACGTATGTTCAAATACTTTTCGCTGTCCAATTTCTGTGACCATTCACCGAACCTTCCGGTCCCGCCTTGTATATCCAAGCCCATGATAATCTGCCCTTCCTTTCCCCACCTCGGCCACGTTTAAAGCTACCAAGGGAACTTTCCCATCAGATGACTGACGCTGACCTTGGGCGATCTCTTCTCTCCGTTGCAAACCTCATCATGCCTGATGGGTCCCTTTCGATTAGCTCATGGAAACTGAGACGCGGATCGCTTCCTTCTGCGCAGGACAGTCTTGTCAGCACCTTCTTCAGCCGGGATGGTTCTCAGGCCCTCGCCGGACCCTCGTTGACACTCGCTCCCAGATGCCTACCGGAGTTTAAACCGTCTGCCGATAGCATCTCGGGCATCCTTTTGCCCTCCTCCCTCGGAGAGAGACCAGCATCTTAGGTGGGTCGAATGGCAGAGCTCCACCCCCCCCCCAAAGATGCAAATGGTGAACGGGAAATTGTGTGTTTTCACGGATGCGGAGGCATGCCAAAACTTTGCAAGGTCGGCCTGCAGCGAGCCGGATTCTTTCCAGCCTCCGTAAATTAAAACTCAATCAGGTTCCGAACATCCCCTTGTGTTCCCCAACCCACACTCTCTGGAGGGGGTCGCCCCCTCCCCCAGCATGTGCTGTTTTGTCAGAGGGAAGATGTTAGTCCATAATTATAAACCAATCCTGATGAGCGCTCCAGGCCTTCAGCTCACTTCCTGCTCCTTGTTGTAATGCTCGCCGATTCCGGAACAGCCCGGTCCAAAGAAAACAAGCAACTGTTAGCACGTAGCCGCCTGCGAAGAGCAACTTTCCGCTCCTCTCTTGCTCTCGTCAGCTCAGATCCATCCTAGCGTAGATCGGGGTGACGGGGAGTTTATAATGCTCCCCGATCTCCACTTTCCCCAGGTGTCCAGAAGTTTCTGACGGTCACTGCAGATGGACTGCGCCCCGGTGAGGAAAAGTCCTGAAGCCCACAATCATTATCTGTATTGATGAATGCTCCTGGCTGAGCACCTATGATGTGCGGAAAAAAATAGTTTATTTGAGTTTCAGAACAAGCACACGGAATTTGCAGCAAAAAACCATGCTGTATCCAGAAAAAAAAGTTCCCCTGAATATCCACTGACCCTCCCACCACCCCTTCTCAAGAGAGTGTAATTTCATCAGCGTATCCAAGACATATTTGGGTACAGCAAGAGCAGACAGATTAAAAGAAAGGGAATTCAATATATACATACATGCCAAACAGATTTGCACAGGGTTGGAACTAGGCTATTATTGTCTTGTGTATTCACATATCCCATAAAGGTCCCCACAAATAGAGCTCACTTTCTTTTACCTTTAACTACTCCCATCTTATTTTGAACACATCCAGCTTACCATTATCCATGGTTCTTACATTCCAGGTTCCTATGCAATATTTTTCTTTACAGCATCGGACTTTCCTTTCGCTTCCAGGCATATCCGCAACTGAGCGACCTTTCAGCTTTGGCCCAGCCGCATCATCAGCTCTGAATCTACTTGTACTTGTCCTCCGCTCTTCCTCAGTAGCATGTTGGATGCCTTCCGACCTGAGGGGCTAATCTTCCAGCGTCATAAGTTTTATATGCCTGTTGTCTTTGTCCATGGAGTTTTCTTGGCAGGGATACTGGAGTGGCTTGCCAGTTCCTTCTCCAGGTGGATCATGTTTAGTCTCCACTATGACCTGTCCATCTTGGACAACCTCAGATATGCAGATGACACAACCTTGATGGCAGAAAGTGAGGAGGAATTAAAGAACCTTTTAATGAGGGTGAAAGAGGAGAGCGCAAAATATGGTCTGAAGCTCAACATCAAAAAAACCAAGATCATGGCCACCGGTCCCATCACCTCCTGGCAAATAGAAGGGGAAGAAATGGAGGCAGTGAGAGATTTTACTTTCATGGGCTCCTTGATCACTGCAGATGGTGACAGCAGTCACGAAATTAAAAGACGCCTGCTTCTTGGGAGAAAAGCAATGACAAACCTAGACAGCATCTTAAAAAGCAGAGACATCACCTTGCCTACAAAGGTCTGTATAGTTAAAGCTATGTTTTCCCCAGTAGTGATGTATGGAAGTGAGAGCTGGACCATAAAGAAGGCTGGTCGCTGAAGAATTGATGCTTTTGAATTCTGGTGCTGGAGGAGACTCTTGAGGGTCCCATGGACTGCAAGAAGATCAAACCGATCCATTCTGAAGGAAATCAGCCGTGAGTGCTCATTGGAAGGACAGATCCTGAAGCTGAGGCTGCAATACTTTGGCCACCTCATGAGAAGAGAATAATCCTTGGAAAAGACCCTGATGTTGGGAAAGATTGAGGGCACTAGGAGAAGGGGACGACAGAGGACGAGATGGTTGGACAGTGTTCTCGAAGCTACGAGCATGAGTTTGACCAAACTGCGGGAGGCAGTGCAAGACAGGAGTGCCTGGCGTGCTATGGTCCATGGGGTCACGAAGAGTCAGACACGACTAAACGACTAAACAACAACAACACTCCCATCTTATGGGTGAGGTTTTCAAATGATGCCACTCTCCAATCGCCTTGGGTACCAGCAATCCAAATGAGGAAAATTAAGTTCTTCCAGAATTCGGCAGGGGTAGAATAAGGGCAAGTCGGCAATACCAATCCTACATCAATATCAGTCCAATGCCCTATTGCGCCAGAAAGTACCTCTGCCAGCAAAATTAATCTCTTAGCAAACTAGCCGCTGCCAAATCTCATAGGATCATAGAGTTGGAAGGGACCCCAAGGGCCTTCTAGTCTAACCTCTTGAAATGCAGGAATCTCAGGTCAAGCATCCATGACAGATGGCCACCCAACCTCTCTTTAGAAATCTCCAAAGGAAGAAGAGTCCACCACTTCCTGAGGGAGACTGTTCCACTGTCAAACAGCTCTTAACATCAGAAAGTACTTCCTGATGCTTAGTTGGAGTCTCCTTTCTTGTAACTTGAAGCCATTGGTTCAGGAGGAAACAAGCTCACTCCACCTTCCATCTCACAACCCTTTAGATAGCTGAAACATCCTTCATCGAATGTTCTTAAGCAGCGGCTGGATGGCCGCTTAGTTGAAATTGCTGCAATGCAGAGGGTTGGACTATATGACCCTAGTAGTCCCTTCCAACTCTTCAAATCTACAGTTCAATGATGGCTAAACCCTTCTGAGAACCATAGCTCTGTGAGGGGAAATGAGGGACTCCTGGCAACTTTCAGCACTGAAATATACTCGGAGTCGAGAGTGAATTTCATGCTCTTTATTCAGCTCGTAGTCATCAAGGAGAAGAAGAGAAGAAGAAGAATGCCCTTTTCCCCAAACCATCTGCTTATATACATTATTTACACAATGGGCTTTGCGTGATTGGCTACTTCAGGGCTACACCTGTGGGCCAATCAGTTTGTGGATTGACTTCTGCCAGCAGCCTGATTGGCTGCTCCTGCAGGCCAATCAGGTTGCGGATTCACTTCTGCCAGCCGCCTGATTGGCTGCTCCTGCAGGCCAATCAGGTTGCGGATTCACTTCTGCCAGCCGCCTGATTGGCTGCTCCTGCAGGCCAATCAGGTTGCGGATTCACTTCTGCCAGCCGCCTGATTGGCTGCTCCTGCAGGCCAATCAGGTTGCGGATTCACTTCCACCTGGAGTTGGATTGGGTGGCTCCTGCGGACCAATCAGACTGCTGATTCTGGATGCTATTGTTCTATGATACAGCTCAGGACATAACAAGCACTCTCAGCAAACTACAGCTCCCAGATTTCGGGGGGGGGGGGGAATCCAGGGCTGTTTAAAGTGGCATTGTAGTGTTTCAATGTTTCATGTGAATATGGTCTGGGTTCTCCTCTGACCGCAAGGCCTTGTCATCCGCTGGGTGTGTGCCACAAAACTGTGTCCTGCAACTTCTATCGCACACTAAGCAAACACCTTTGGAAATGTGGAATTATCTTCAAGACGGCAGCAAATGTGCTGGGTTAAGAGCCTCCGAAGTGGGCGAGAAAACTCCCAGCGCATTCTCAAAATAGTGCCGTACAGTATTTATTTTTTTGTAAGGCCAGAAGGGCCTGTTACATTCTTCTGGTCTGATCTTCCACATAACCCAAAGGCGAGGGGGGATTTTGCCCAGGAGATTCTTGCATCCTGCCTCGATGCCCTACTGAGCAAGCTTTTAACACTCCCCTCGCACCCAGCCTGATTCTCCCAGTCCCTCGAGGATTTTAATATCTCAGGGATCCATGAATCACCAGAGGGATCAATGGTTTTCAAAGCTAGAGCTCAGAAGCAGAATATGCAGAAGAGTTACTCAAGAGTAAATATACTGCCTCGGTAAGGTAAAAGGTAAAGGGACCCATGACCATTAGGTCCAGTCGTGACCGACTCTGGGGTTGCGGCGCTCATCTCGCATTATTGGCTGAGGGAGCCGGCGTACAGCTTCCGGGTCATGTGGCCAGCATGAACCAGAGCAGCACACGGAAACGCCGTTTACCTTCCTGCCAGAGCGGTACCTATTTATCTACTTGCACTTTGACGTGCTTTCGAACTGCTAGGGTGGCAGGAGCTGGGACCGAGCAACGGGAGGTCACCCCGTCACGCGGAATCGAACCGCCGACCTTCTGATCGGCAAGCTCTAGGCTCTGTGGTTTAACCCACAGCGCCATCCGCGCAGCCTCAGTACTATTCACAAATTCTCTGTGAGCATAAATCCAGCCAAGGCCTCATGTTAGCCACCTAGAGTGGTAGCCATCACTGCCTCTTGTGGCAGTGAGTTCCTTAGTTGAACTATGTGCTGTGTGAATAAGCCTTTTTTTAAAATCTGTCCCAACGTTCCCCTTCATTGGATGTTCACGAGTTCTGGTGTTATGAAAGAGGGAGGAAAACCTCTTCTTGATTCACTGTCTCCCAAACATGCATGATTGCAGAAACTTCTTGAAATATACTCGGAGTCCAGAGTGAATTTCATGCTCTTTATTCAGCTGGTAGTCATCAAGGAGAAGAAGAGAAGAAGAATGCCCTTTCCCCAAAACCATCTGCTTACGGTATATACATTATTTACACAATGGGCTTTGCGTGATTGGCTACTTCAGGGCTACACCTGTGGGCCAATCAGTTTGTGGATTGACTTCTGCCAGCAGCCTGATTGGCTGCTCCTGCAGGCCAATCAGGTTGCGGATTCACTTCCACCTGGAGTTGGATTGGGTGGCTCCTGCGGACCAATCAGACTGCTGATTCTGGATCCTATTGTTCTATGATTCAGCTCAGTACATAACACTTGTATTATATTGTCTCTGACTTGTTTTTTTCCATCAAAGCCAGATCTTTAATGTTCAAATTTCCTAACATGCCACACGGCCTTTTCTGTTTGTGTCTTGGGGGACAATTTCATTTTGGTCTGCAATTTTAATGCAAGCCTGCCTAAGGGACCTTGGACAGCTAAGTCGATCTGTTTTGCGGTACCTACCTCTGAAAGCAAACCCTGTTGCAAACTGGGATGTGTGTCTTTCTGTCTGTGCTTCTGCACAAGTCACACGACCCACGGGAGATCGCAGAGCCCCAAAGACACATTTTTTCATGTGTTTCAGGGCGCCCTGCAAGATTGCAGCCCAGGAAAATGCTTTTTAAAGGGCAAGATCTCGCCCCAAAATGGCCTCCGTACTGTTGCATGCAAAACCGGGGTGTCCTAGTTTCTCCGGGACACTTGCCGGGCATGCTGTTACTGGATTTGTGCTGCTTTATTCCATCATGTTGGTTTTTGAGTACGTTTCCGAGCATAAGTCAAAGTGTTGGTGCTGACCTTGAAAGCCCTAAATGGCCTTGGCCCTTATATAGTGTCTCCACCCGCACCGTTCATCCCAGACACTGAGGTCCAGCTCTGATGGCCTTCTGGCGGTTCCCTCCCTGCAAGAAGTGAGGTTACAGGGAACCAGGCAGAGGGCCTTCTCGGTGGTGGCACCTGCCCTGTGTAACGCCCTCCCATTAGATGTCAAGGAAATAAACAACTACCTGACTTTTAGAAGACACTTGAAGGCAGCTCTGTTTAGGGAAGTTTTTAATGACTAATGTTTTTGTTGTTTAGTCGTGTCCGACTCTTCGTGACCCCATGGACCATAGCATGCCAGGCACATGATGAATTCTGCATATAAGTTAAATAAGCAGGGAGACAATATACAACCTTGTCGTACTCCTTTCCCAATTTTGAACTAATCAGTTGTTCCGTATCCAGTTCTAACTGTAGCCTCTTGTCCCACATAGAGATTTCTCAGGAGACAGATGAGGTGATCAGGCACTCCCATTTCTTTAAGAACTTGCCATGGTTTGCTGTGGTCGACACAGTCAAAGGCTTTTGCATAGTCAATGAAGCAGAAGTAGACGTTTTTCTGGAACTCTCTAGCTTTCTCCATAATCCAGCGCATGTTTGCTATTTGGTCTCTGGGTCCTCTGTCCCTTCGAAATCCAGCTTGCACTTCTGGGAGTTCTCGGTCCACATACTGCCTAAGCCTGCCTTGTAGAATTTTAAGCATAACCTTGCTAGCGTGTGAAATGAGTGCAATTGTGCGGTAGTTGGAGCATTCTTTGGCACTGCCCTTCTTTGGAATTGGGATGTACAGTAGACTGATCTTCTCCAATCCTCTGGCCATTGCTGAGTTTTCCATGTTTTAATGTATTTTTAATCTTTTGTTGGAAGCCGCCCAGAGTGGCTGGGGAAACCCTACCAGATGGGTGAGATATAAGTAATGAATTATTATTATTTATTTACTTGTCTTATAATTCTAGCGGTTTTATTTGTTTTGAGAATTATAGGCTGTATTGTTGTAACCCATCCTGGATTTGGGTAAGCAACGTTCTAAAGAGAGAAAGAATAATCGGCGCTTCCTGAAACAGCGTGCAAAGCGAAAGGCAGCTATGCTTAGAAAATTCACACCTTGCGATGCAGTTTGTCAGCCGATCGCAACAAAAACTGCATGCATTTGGCAGGAGCATGTCCCCCCCCCCGGAGTAGCATGCAGATGAGCATTGGGTTAAGGAAAATGGATTTTGGAAATGTGTACACAAAATTGCACACCAAAATATGTGTCTTTGGATGAATGTGCATGAAAATGCATAGACATTTTCATATGGAATTCTTTGGGGGAGGGGAAATCGCACACACGGCTAAATGGGATGAGCTCAATTTAAGATTGGAAAAAGGAGAAGCTGAGAGACACTGTAAGTGACAGATCCTTCCAGCCTCACTCCTCCTCTTACTCTTAATGAAATCTTCTTTTAATTTGACTTTGTGGTTTGGAGTGCCAAAACTCAAGGGGCCATGTTCCCCTCCTGTGCTTAGGCTAATGGATTTACCACTCCCTTGCCGTGCTTATGAGCCTTCCGAGGAAAAAACACTGTCCTAGTCTTGTCCGGATATGAATCCACTAGTTCGATGTTAGATATTAAGTCCAGATATTAAGTCAGCCGCAGCTCTGAAATTCCTCTTGGATCACAGTTGGAGGAAATTTACTTTATTATTTTGTAAAAATATTTGATAGGTGGGACAGCTCAGTCGGCAGAGCATCTGAACGTGTCCAGAAGAGGTCAACGAAAATGGTCAAAGGCCTGGAAACGATGCCTTATGAGGAACGGCTTAGGGAGCTGGGTATGTTTAGCCTGGAGAAGAGAAGGTTAAGGGGTAATATGATAGCCATGTTCAAATATATGAAAGGATATCATATAGAGGAGGGAGAAAGGTTGTTTTCTGCTGCTCCAGAGAAGCGGACACGGAGCAATGGATTCAAACTGCAAGAAAGAAGATTCCACCTAAACATTAGGAAGAACTTTCTGACAGTAAGAGCTGTTCGGCAGTGGAATTTGCTACCAAGGAGTGTGGTGGAGTCTCCTTCTTTGGAGGTCTTTAAGCAGAGGCTTGACAGGCATATGTCAAGAATGCTTTGATGGTGTTTCCTGCTCGGCAGGGCGTTGGACTGGATGGCCCTTGTGGTCTCTTCCAACTCTACGATTCTATGATTCTATGATCAGGCTCTTAATCTAACACCTGAGAAACTTGGGTTCAAATCCCACTTGGCCATGAAGCTTGCTGGGTGCTCCTGGGCCCCTCGCTGCCTCTCAGCCTAACCTACCTCACAATCTGAAGAAGTGTGCATGCACATGAAAGCTCATACCAATGACAAACTTAGTTGGTCTCTAAGGTGCTACTGAAAGGAATTTTTTATCTTGTTTCGACTAGACCTGGGGTCGGCAACCTGAGGCTCCGGAGCCGCATGCGGCTCCTTTACAGCTTTGCCGTGGCTCTCTGCCCCTGCCTGGCTCACGCAGCCTCTTTAACCCTATCGGGGCTTCCTACTCGCCGGCTCCAAAATGGTGGACTTGCCGAGGCTGGAAGAGTTGGGTGACGGAGGCACGGATAGGCCAGCCCTGATAGGGTTAAAGAGACACGCTTGCTGGGAAAGAGAGAGGCGGGCGCGGCTGCGAGAAAGGGCAGCTTTTGAGGAGCCGCTGAAATGGTGTTGTTGCTGCTGCTGCTGCCGCCTCCTCGGGAGGCGGAGGTGGGGCGAGCGGGAGAGGTGTGTAAGGGGTGGGGGCTCGTCTCTTTCCTAGGGGGGAAAGAGGGGTAGGAGGGTGGTCGAGTGCTCTTGGTTTGCTTTATTTATGAGTTCTGTGTAGCAGAGGGGAGCTGGCACTGGAATTTTGTGAATCGGTTAAAATCTCAATTTTATATTAATTGTTAAAGTAAAGCCTCCTTGCTGGCTGCTTTTCGTTGATCAGTCCATTGTAACATCAGCGGGTTTGGAATGCACACCTATTGTCTTATCTGATCTCTCCCAATTGAGAGTGTCAATTGAAAGTGTAAACACATAGCACCTTTGAAGTCAGGAGCTGAAAAAGGGGTTTCCTCAGTCTTAGAGTCCCATCTGTTACTCATTCATAAAATGTATAAGGTCCTTTTTCCTGCCCCCTTTTGATGACAGGACGGAGGAAATAACAATTAAATGTTGGGGTGTTTTGACCTTTTGTTTGAATGATAAAAAAGTGGTTTCCTTTAACAAGATCTACCATTTGAAGTGTATTCCACAGGATGCAAGGCTGTTTTCCAATCCAAACCTGATAGTGACTTTTCTCTTTTATTTTCTCTTTCCACCCCTTTCCCCATGCTTCTCTCTCTTTCCCCACACTCCTCCTCCCCCCAAATTCCTTTTAGGATTTTCAGTTTTCGCTTCACTCCCCCCCTCACGGTGTTTCCCTCTCAAACTGGTCCTCCTTTTCTTCTATCCCCCCCCCCCATCCTCATTGCATCCTTCTTCTCTCTGCCCCCCTTTGCCACACACACACACACACACACACAGAGAGAGAGAGAGACTGTTTGTTCCCCTGCCCCCTTTCCTTGCATGTCAGAACTGGAGCTTGAATAAGTTCTTCTTTCTGCTCTGCTACAATATAAACCTACCCTTCACATTCTTGAGCACTGTTCTTTCATTCACCCCCCTTTTTTGCTTGCTTCTGTTCTATAGCTGCAATATCAGCTCTCTCCCCCTTCAATACATACTTCAATACAGTAAATCTCTTGCTGATTGGTGCTGATTCAAAGTCTCTTGGAGGGCACCAGGTTGACAAAGGCTGCTTTACACAGCCAGCGTTCTACACTTCCCCACCTCTACTTGCTCCCCTGTGGTTTGTGTGTGTGCCCCGCCCTCTTCGCCCGCTCTGCCTTTCCCCCCTCCTTCCCTTTGGAAAAGGGAATACTCTTCCATGCCTTTTTTCCTGCTCTGTAACTGGATTAATTTTGAGCATGGAACAGCTGTATTAAAAATCCAGAGAATGCAGTAAAGCATCACTTAATATTTGGTTAAAGGATTATTTCATACAATCATAGAATTGTAGAATGGGAAGGGTCCCGAGGGTCATCTAGCCCAACCCCCTGCAATGCAGGAATCCTGCCCACAGCTGTGAGCCATCCCTGGGTAGGCTCGAACCACCAGCCTTGTGGTTAACAGCCAGACGCACTGACCCATCAAACTGTAAAGAGCAACTGGTTCTTATTATTAAACAATTCCTGCACCCGACATACAGAGGAAATGAATAATAAGCTATCTCTGTGCTGTGAAAAAACAACAACACCTCTACAGTATTGATTGTTAATTTCTGCCAGGCCAGACTGTTGCTCAAAGGAGCAGGAGTGGTGAAAGAAGTTTGCAACCTTAATTTCATATGAAAACAGCTGTCTGGCAAACTGCTTTCTGAAGCACTTTCCCCCTCTTTTGAAAAGGCATGGGGCTTGGGCCAAGCAGGGAGGGGAGGGACTTCAGGCAGGGAGATGGGTGAGGGGCTGGGTGAGGTGCAAAGAGAGGTCCGTTTCGGTTAGGACCGTTAGGTGTAAAGGGGGCAGGGTTTGGTGAGCTGTGGGGGAAATAGGGTTGGCAAAGAGGATGGCGAGTGGAGCAAGCAGGGGTGGCAGCCTGTATAGGATGAGGGGCTTACATCTAGGCATGCTAGGAAGCCGCTACCCCTTTGGACAGTTTTAGAAATGGAGTCAGGGAACTAGGCTGGGAGTGGAGAACAGTGTGTTCTTTAGAGGCTGCTGGATCAGGCCAATGGCCCATCTAGTCCAGCATCCTGTTCTCACAGTGGCCAGCCAGACGCCTGTGGGAAACCCACAAGCAAGACCTGAGCACAAGAACTGTTAAGTGAAAGTCCTTTTTTTCTTCAGATTGACAGCTGACTGCACGATCCTGTATATATAGCATTAAGTTAAGAAACAATATATGCAGTGTTATATTTGTTTTAAATGTCGCAATGGTTTTGCGGCTCCCAGTTTTTTTTTTCCTTCAGAAGCGGGTCCAAGTGGCTCTTTTTGTCTTAAAGGTTGCAGACCCCTGGACTAGACCAACAGGTAGACCAACACGGCTACCTACCTGTAACTACCTCACAAGGTTGTTGTTGGGGATTAAAGGAGGAGGGGTGAGAACCATGCACGCCAAAATCTTAATCTCAACCCCCTTGCTCTCTTATCGTGTGTGCATGGGTGTTTTATAACTTGCGAACTTTATTTTCATGTAGCCCAGAATTTAGCACAGGCTGGAAGAACCATATGCCTTTTTCGTAAATGATACGAAATCGCATATTGCAAAAAGCCCCTGTTTTTGCCACTAGATCGTCCTTGTCCCGTCACCCCCGTCCCCCGAACTTTCAGTTTATAGGATTTTTTTTCCTAAGAAGGCTGTCTCTGCTAGACCCTTAAGTACCAATAGTGCAAATTAACTAACAGAAACATTTCCCGAATCCTTCTATAGATATTAGTGATTACTTTTTCATTTCCCCCCCTCAAAAATTATGTCCTGTAGCACAAATTATGTCCTGTAGCACAAATGGATGAACTTTTGCCGATTAGTGACTAAAATGAGGTATATTCCATTGAAATATTTGAAAAGGTCACGCACAAACCATTTCTAAATTTTTTGTATCCTGTTTTACCATTTCATAAAATTGTATTAACAATTCTCTATATATTTTGTATCAAATTTGGACACAATGCCACATTCCACATTGAGGAGTGATCTTAGCAACATAGGGTATACAAATGTGACACCTGCGCAAGGTAAAAGCCCCTTTTGGGGACCTCAAAACTCAGCCAGCAGACCCTGCCGGGCATGCTGGGGAAAGAACCTACAGGAGAGGTAGCAAAACATCATCCTCTAGCGGCGTCTATACTGTTACTGCAACTAAAAAAAGCTTCCTTGTGTGTTTGATGACCCTATATAATGTTGTATATAAAGGTAAAGGGACCCCTGACCATTAGGTCCAGCCATGACCGACTCTGGGGTTGCGGCGCTCATCTCGCGTTATTGGCTGTGGTATTGGTACATCTTCCAGGTCATGTGGCCAGCATGACAAAGCCGCTTCTGGCGAACCAGAGCAGCACATGGAAATGCCGTTTACCTTCCTGCTTGGAGCGGTGCCTATTTATCTACTTGCACTTTGACGTGCTTTCGAACTGCTAGGTTGGCAGGAGCTGGGACCGAGCAACGGGAGCTCACCCCATTGCAGGGATTCGAACTGCCGACCTTCTGATCGGCAAGCCCTAGGCTTAACCCACAGCGCCACCTGCATCCCCAATGTTGTATATATGTGACTCTAAAGCTTGGGTTCAATTTTATATCCGCTTACAGTGACTTCAAAAATGGTCAAAAAACTGATAAATAATTTTTTTAAAATCATTTTGTGCGTGAGGTTTTTTTATATCAAATATCTTTGAAAGTAAGATTTTATCTAATCTTTAATGAAAGCTCATCAAATTATGATACAGGGAAATGAGGTTGTAAAAAAGTCATCATCCTAATAGACATCCTTGCTGTACTTAGATATGTTCCATGCTTTGTTTTTCTGGTCTCTTCTCTCTCTCTCTCTCTCCTTTCCTATTTTTCCTTTTGTTCGTTTTTCTCTTTCTTTTCATTTTAAAACTTTACATGCACACACACAGAAACCAGGCATCCCCCAAGAACTGAGGAAGTGACCTATATTGATGCAAGGAAATGAGAGTTTCTCCTCCGAAAGGTCCGGACGCCTCTAGCGCAAAGGAAATCAGGAGGAAGCAGGCAAGAGAAGGCATGAAGTGATATTTGCTAATGAGGATGGGTGTGCGGGATTAGCTGCTGACAAATGAGGTGTTGACGGGCAGTGCTGCCCAGTGGTTATGTGAGATGATACCTTGGAAGATCAGGAAATTAACTCCATGCAGCCGTGACTGGGTGTGAAGGGACAGAATCCTGAGAGAGGAGGGTCCCCCCCTTTACAATCATACAGGAGTGGGGCCGGTCCATCTGGGCAAATGGGACAGTGCCCACAAAACCCAGTCTCCATTCTTTTAAGCCTTCTTGTGTTCTTAGTCACGGCTAATAATAATAATAATAATAATAATAATAATTTACTTATACCCCGCCCATCTGGCTGGGCTTCCCCAGCCACTCTGGGTGGCTCCCAATAGAATACAGTGGTACCTCGGTTTATGAACACAATTGGTTCCAGAAGTCTGTTCATAAACTGAAGCGAACTTTCCCATTGAAAGTAATGGAAAGTGGATTAATCTGTTCCAGACGGTCCACAGAGTACTTAAACTGAAGCGTTCATAAACTGAAGCGAACTTTCCCATTGATAGTAATGGAAAGTGGATTAATCCGTTCCAGACGGGTCCGCGGAGTACTCAACCTGAAGCGTACTTAACTCGAAGCATGGGTGTAATTGGTTCCGGAAGTCTGTTCATAAACTGAAGTGTTCATAAACTGAAATGAACTTTCCCATTGAAAGTAATGGAAAGTGAATTAATCCGTTCCAGATGGGTCCGCGGCGTTCGTAAACCAAAAATTCATAAACCGAGGGGTTCATAAACCGAGGTTCCACTGTACTAAAAACACGATAAAACATCAACCATTAAAATTCCCTAAAAAGGGCTGCCTTCAGATGTCTTCTAAAAGTCCAGTGGTTGTTTATTTCCTTGACATCTGGTGGGAGGGCGTTCCACAGGGTGGCCGCCACTACCGAGAAGGCCCTCTGCTTGGTTCCCTTTTTTAAAATAGGAATAATAACAACAAATTGTTGTTGTTGTTGTTGTTTGTTGTTGCCATACATGTATGAAATCTTAACATAATGATACACATACATTATATTTGTACATATACAATATATTTATAAATTCACATTTTTATGTTTCATTATATACCAACATTTATCTCTTTCGTTTTTGTTTTTTCTTGCCCTGTGTACTCCCTCCACCCGTGCGTGACTTCCTTGTTGTAATTTTGTAACTTTATTATTTGGGATTATATTTCTGTATCTTAATAATTGAACATTCTTTCTTGTATATCTTAACTTAACTTAACTTAACTTACTTCTTATCTTATCTTATCTTATCTTATCTTATCTTATCTTATCTTAACTTAACTTAACTTAACTTAACTTAACTTAACTAACTTGGTGAATTCAATCTATACATACCAATAAATTCTGGTTCCCTGTAGCTTCACTTCTCGCAGTGAGGGAACCGCCAGAAGGCCCTCGGAGCTGGACCTCAGTGTCTGGGCAGAATGATGGGGGTGGAGACGCTCCTTCAGGTCTACTGGGCCAAGGCCATTGAGGGCTTTAAAGTTAAGCACCAACACTTTGAATTGTGCTCGGAAACGTACTGGGAGCCAATGTAGGTCTTTCAAGACCGGTGTTATGGGGTCTCAGAGGCCGCTCCCAGTCACCAGTCTAGCTGCCGCATTCTGGATTAGTTGTTGTTTCCAGGTGATCTTCAAAGGTAGCCCCACGTAGTCCAGAGGGTGACACTGGCTGCCGGCTTCCTCTGTCTTAGGGCCCACCTGCTCTGTACATTTAAGAATGTAAGAACAGCGTGCAGGATCAGACCAGTGGCCCATTTGGCCCAACGTCCTGTTCTCACAGGGGCTGAACCAATGCTCTGATGGGGAACGAGCAAGCAAGGTTAGAGCGCAAGAGCAACGGTGGTCTGAAGCAGAATCACGGCACTTTAAGCAGCCACAGCTTCCCCCAAAGAATTCTGGGAAGTGTAGTTTGTTGAGGGCGCTGGAAGTTGTTCTGAGGCCCCTGTTCCCCACGCAAAAGATTTGGGGTGGATAAGAGAAAGTGCTTCTTCAGGCAGCACAGAGTTAAAGTACGGAACTTGCAGTGATTGTCCCCAACCTAGATGGCTTTAAAAGAAAATTCATAGAGGGAGGGCTATCAGTGGCTACTATTACTATTTCTATTTACAGTGGTGCCTCGATAGACGAATTTAATTCGTTCCACAGGTCAATTCGTATAACAAAAAATTCGTCTAGTGAATCCCATAGGAATGCATTGAATTTTTTTTGAATTTTTATTTGGCCATAGGAACGCATTAATTGAATTTCAATGCATTCCTATGGGAAACCACGATTTGCTAGACGAATTTTTCACAAAACGAATTCGTCTTGCGAGGTAACCTCCACTCAGAAAAATCTCTTCGTTAAGCGAAAAATTCATCTTACAGGGCATTCGTCTAGTGAGGCGCCCACTGTATTATTATTTTCATTTGATTGTTGGCATCCGTCTGTCTCGGAAGGCAATGGAGGAGTGTGCCTTTTGGGGGTGAAGTCAAAACACTGGAGAACTATAGAGCCTGCTGTGGCTGTAGAGACTGATATGGAAGAGACATGTTTTGTTGCAGCTGGGGCAGATGAAGGCATGCAGTTGCGGGGTGCAATGCAGGGGGTTGGACTTGATGACCTTTACGGGACCTTTCAATTCTACAATTCTCTGATTCTCTGACTAGATGGGCTATTGACCTATTCCAGTGTCAAGGAGCTGTCAATAAGCCCGGTCATCCACAGGCAAGCACACACATGGAAGGTAGTTAGCGTTTTATTAGCATCTTTGGTGTCATCTTCAGAGTCCTTCCTGGGGGGCTGTTGGGTGGCAGACTTCCACCACTCTTGTAGTGGTTACCGGTAAGAGTGGTAGACTCATAATTTGGGGAACCGGGTTCGCGTCTCCGCTCCTCCACATGCAGCTGCTGGGTGACCTTGGGCTAGTCACATTTCTCAGAAGGAAGGGAAAGGAGAATGTTAGCCGCTTTGAGACTCCTTTGGGTAGTGATAAAGTGGGATATCAAATCCAAACTCCTCCTCTTCCTCCTCCTCTTCCTCCTCCTCTTCCTCCTCCTCTTCCTCCTCCTCCTCCTCTTCATTCAGCCATTCTGAGCTGGGAGCTTTTGGGCTGGTGGCTCCCAGCTCTCCTTATCCAACCAGGCCCTGACACCCAGCAGAACTACTACTCTTCTTCTTCTTCTTCTTCTTCTTCTTCTTCTTCTTCTTCTTCTTCTTCTTCTTCTTCTTCTTCTTCTATTCTATACCTGTAGATCTCAGGGTGGTTCACAATATAAAATTTTATATATGAGATGCAGTCTCTGAACTTGAAAGCCCCACATAACCACCACAACCATCAGATTTCTCAATTCGAAATTCTGGTTCCAAACTTCAAACCCTTTCAGAGGCGTGTGAAATTTCACCTGGGCTCCGACGACCTGAAATATCACCTCTCCTCTTCGCATTTATACCCGACGTGTTTCCGCCCCGCTTAAATCCTCTGCCAGAGAAACAGCATCACGTTGGGGAATGAAAGCAGGAGCCAAAATAAGTAAATAACGCAAATTAGCCCCTCGGCGTTCCCAAAGACTTGTGATAGTGCTTGTCGATCTCCTCCCACATCATTAATCAGCACGGTGTAGCTGTTAAAACAGTTGCCTCCATCTAGGCCCAGACAGAGGTTGTGTTTCAATGACGTGTGAAGCGATTTGGCCCTCTGTCGTGCACTTTATCGCAGGTTGTTAAACTTGTAACTTGGAGGCACTTTGGGCTGACAGGTCCGGCAAGAAACACGAGTCGCCACGAGAAAGGGAGAGTTTTGAAACTTTTACAGTGGAAGAGAAAGCATCCCTCCTTCTCGCAGGGACAGGGCAGAAATTCAGCAAAGTTTCTGCGTGCAAAGGTGACGCTTCCTAATTTGCATGTTTTGAAAGAAGGTGCAAACCGAAACTCAGCGATCTGTTAAAATTCCGCAACGTGGTTCTCCAGCCAAGGAGCGCGGATACAAAATTGCACATGCTTGATTGAAGAGTGCCTGGAATTGCAACTTTTGGCATGCTTAGGGGAGCTCAGTCGGATTATCTAGGGGCAAGGGGGTGGCAGAAGGGGGTGCTGGAAGTGTGAATGACAACCAGACTTTGAAACGCTGGTATTGCTGGATCAAGTGCCTTAGTTTTGTTGAATTAATTAAACTAAATCATTCCAACGGGATTTGTAATAAATGTGCAATTAATTGTTTGTTTTATTATTGCCCTTAGTGGGCCATGCAAACCGCTATTCTCTGTATAGGATAGGGGGCCCTGGGGATGAGTTTATGGAACCCCCAAAAATTTGGAAACCCCTGATCTAATGATATGCAGAGTGTGAAGAAGTTCTTACTTTTGCCTGTGCTGAATCTTCAACCTTCCGCAAAGGCCTAATAATCTTTGGAGTTATTCTAAGGGTGGAGTAAAGACAGTTTAAAATTAGATGTGGAATGAATGTTTATCTCTAGACGGGTCCGGCAGCCTTATCCCACTAAACTGCCCCCCACCCCGTGATAATCCTCCTCTTCAACCTCTTGAATTGCCCACTTCAAGCAGGGGGGAGGAAAATGCCATGCTGAATTTTTTCTGTGGGAACAGGGGAAAGGAGATTGTCGGATCCACGTCTTCTCCTCCACCTTACCTTTTGTCCCTCGTCCCATTCCCCCTTCCTCTCCTCCCCCCCCCGTCCCTGTTTTTGCACAGCAGGTAATTATTACAAGCTTCAAGAATTAGTTTCACTCCACTTCTTTCAGGAACAAAAATAATAACACACAAAAAAACCACACACACCCAGAAAAGCGCCTTTAAGTCCACCTAGGAGCACATTATATAGATTACTTCAAAGAAGTCATTGATGCCGCAAGAACTGGTTCCCGCCTCGGGCTCCTGTTCTTTCAAGTCCATCTGTAGCCGTCCTTAATGTTCGACTTCAAGGTAGGAGGGGGGGTGCCTTTGAAGCCCTGCCAACAATGAGGCAAAAGGCTATCCACGTCCCGGGTTTCACGAGGGCTTTAGGGAAGGTTGTGTGGGAGGCAGAACAAGAGAGGGAGAGAGAGAGAGAGAATGGAAGAAAAGCTCAGGTGTAGGATCAGGTGAAATGGACCATTTTGCCCATCACCCGGTTCTTACAGTGGCCAGCCAGATGCCCCAATGGGAAGTCTGTTGCAAGCAGGACTTGAGTGCAACAGCCAACTCCCCTCCTGTGATTCCCAGCAAATAGCAACTCAGAAGCTTCCCCCTGAGAAGCCTTTCGGTGGTAGCAAGTATAATTGGTTTAGTTCACACTGAAATAGGAACGCCTGGGTCATAGCTGCCAAGTACCCCATTTCCCCCGGAAAACCCCCGTTTTTTTCTTACCTTTTAACGGCGGTCCCCCGTATCACTTCATCTCCCATTATTCTCCCTTGTACTCTCCTGCCGGCGGCTTTCTTTCTTTCTTTCTGATTTTCCCATCTATGGGCGCTGAAAATGGCCGGCGCCGGCTTCGAAAGTCACGTCTACGCATGTCCGGAAGTGTGTAGACGCGACTTTTGAAGCTGGCGGCAGCCATTTTTAGTGCCCATAGATGGGCAAAGCGACACCGGAAGTTGCATCTACGCAACTTCTGGTGTCACGTGGCTGCCGGTCCCGGATTCTGCAGTCCGGGACTTGGCAGGTATGGCCTGGGTGTGTTGGTGAAATGGTTTAATCCAGAATGCGGCAGCTAGACTGGTGACTGGGAGCGGCCACCGAGACCATATGACACCAGTCTTGAAAGACCTACATTGGCTCCCAGTACGTTTCCGAGCCCAATCCAAATGTTGGTGCTGACCTTGAAAGCCCTCAATGGCTTTGGCCCAGTAGACCTGAAGGAGAATCTCCACCCCCATCATTCTGCCCGGACACTGAGGTCCAGCTCCGAGGGCCTTCTGGCGGTTCCCTCATTGTGAGAAGTGAGGTTACAAGGAACCAGGCAGAGGGCCTTCTCAGTGGTGGCATCCACCCTATGGAATGCCCTCCCATCAGATGTCAAGGAAATAAACAACTATGTGACGTTTAGAAGACATCTGAAGGCAGCCCTGTTTGGGGAAGTTTTTAATGACTGATGTTTTAATGTACTTTTAATCTTCTGTTGGAAGCCGCCCAGAGTGGCTGGGGAGATCCAGCCAGATGGATGGGGTATAACTAACTAACTAACTAACTAACTAACTAACTAACTAACTAACTAACTAAAATTACTATTATTATTGTTATCGTCATCATCTGTTTGATTTCCAGTGGGTCGAATCCAGGCAGAACAATGGCACAAGAGTTGTCACACCCCTGTTGTCCGGCTGATCTTCCTTACCTTTATTATTAATCTCACTTCCCCACCTCCAGAAAGAAAAATATATGCTTGATGTTCCTCCAAATCTGCATGATTAATTAAGCCATTGAACTCAGGGGAGGGGCGGGATTTTCTCAGGATTGACTAAATGCCATGGGGGTTATGATGCCACGTGGCCACCTGCTACGGATGCTTTCGCTGAGATTCCTGCCTTGCAGGGGGTTGGACTAGATGATCCTTGGGGGCACCTTCCAACTCTACAATTCTGTGATTCTGTGATCTGGTCACTGCTGCAGATGCATGCCCTGACTGTCTGTCTCCAGGCACTGCGGTCATCTGCAAGGGATTCCCACACGGTGGGGTTGATGTTGCCAACCTTCTTCACACGGCGTGTAGTCAAACCACGGAACTCCCTCCCAGAGGCAACGGTCACCAACTTTAAAAGAGGATTAGACAAATTCACAGAGGAGGAGATGGCTATTGAGGGCTACTAGCCCTTGTGTCTGCCTCCTCCATCACTGGCAGCCACGTCTCTACATGCTAGTCGCTGAAAACCACAGATGCTCCTGCGATTGAGTCCTGCTTGCTGGTTTCCCATGGGCGCCAGGATGCTGGACTAGATGGGCCATTGGCCTGATCCTGCAGGCTCCTCTTATGTCCTTACACTGCTGCCACAAGGCCCTGAGAATAATCCTCCAAAGGGGAGTCTCAGAGCCCGTTGTGGCAACCCTACCTTTCTCTGCATTGTCTGTGGGGATGAAGGAACCCAAGGCCTCTTGCCTTTTTGAGGATGGAGAGAGGGGAAAAGGCAAGGGTCATACCCATTTGAAATAGCCTTCCCTTATTCCATTACCGGCCTATAAATAATTACAGAGAGGCTGAATGTTATCAGGAGCGAGAATCACTCCTTTAGAACTCCTTTCTACCGGAATCCGGATTAGATTTCTGGTAGCGCTCACATATCGTCCCTTAATTAAAAGCAAATGTCTCCGTGGGGAAAACAAGCCAGTTAAATGTGAACTTCGGCGCTCATGCCGAGGTTGGAAATGAGAATAATCAAATGCAGCCCCAGAGATTGCCATCTCGGGACATCGTTCTGGCTGGCAAACACAATATAAGCTCAAATGGAACATCGGCGCTGTCATGTTGGTTTCTGAAACCAAAGAGATGGCTGGGAACTCAAGGGATCAGCTAGCACAGCCTACGTATGTCATGCCTGATAGATGCTCAGGCAGCCGTTGGATATGAATGTCTGCAAGAAATGAGTCATTTCAGGCAGAGTCTGTGTAGAAACTAGCCTGCAATGTTGTTGTTGTTGTTGTTTAGTCGTTTAGTCGTGTCCAACTCTTCGTGACCCCATGGACCATAGCACGCCAGGCACTCCTGTCTTCCACTGCCTCCCGCAGTTTGGTCAAACTCATGTTGGTAGCTTCGAGAACAGTGTCCAACCATCTCGTCCTCTGTCGTCCCCTTCTCCTTGTGCCCTCAATCTTTCCCAACATCAGGGTCTTTTCCAAGGATTCTTTTCTTCTCATGAGGTGGCCAAAGTATTGCAGCCTCAGCTTCAGGATTTGTCCTTCCAGTGAGCACTCAGGGCTGATTTCCTTCAGAATGGATAGGTTTGACCTTCTTGCAGTCCATGGGGCTCTCAAGAGTCTCCTCCAGCACCATAATTCAAAAGCATCAATTCTTCGGCGATCGGCCTTCTTTATGGTCCAGCTCTCACTTCCATACATCACTACTGGATGTATGGAATACAAAGGTGAAATTTGGATTTGTTGCTCCGCT
This sequence comes from Zootoca vivipara, assembly GCF_963506605.1. NCBI lineage: Eukaryota > Metazoa > Chordata > Lepidosauria > Squamata > Lacertidae > Zootoca > Zootoca vivipara. The sequence goes on from NC_083279.1 coordinate 94,910,305, forward strand.
CACATTTACAGTGTAACCTTGGTTCTCGAACTTAATCCGTTCCGGAAGTCCGTTCGACTCCCGAAACCGTTCGAAAACCAAAGCTTGGCTTCCGATTGGCTGCAGGAGCTTCTGTAATTCGGAAACTGGGACACTTCTGTGTTTTCGGCGTTCGGGAGCCGATTTGTTTGTCAACTGAGCCGTTCAAGAACCAAGGTTCCACTGTAATTATTTCATAACGTTTATATATGCTGCTTGTTTGGAAAAAGACAACAACCCTCAAAGGAGATCAAGTTATCACTAAGGAAAGTTAACAGCAATAATTCAAGACTTTCAGAAAGTTAAAATGTAAATAGACTAAAAACAGATTAAAAATCCCTTCAGCTTTCTAAACACCTGGGTATGGCCTGTCTAAACAAGAATGTTTTGGGTGGGTGCCAAAAGGAGTACAGGGAAGGTATCAATAGGCAAGGAGTTCCAAAGTGTAACTGCTGCCACACTATAGGTTGAGTTCTCACAAATGCGGAAAAAATGCACTTGTAACCGTTTGTTGAATTCCCTCTAAATTAAAAATTTAAAAATAGTCCATTAGCACCTTAGAGACCAACTAAGTTAGTTCTGGGTATAAGCTTTCGTGTGCATGCTTATCTGAAGAAGTCTGCGGGTGGCGCTGTGGGTTAAACCACAGAGCCTAGGGCTTGCCGATCAGAAGGTTGGCGGTTCGAATCCCCACAACGGGGTGAGCTCCCGTTGCTCAGTCCCAGCTCCTGCCAACCTAGCAGTTCGAAAGCATGTCAAAGTGCAAGTAGATAAATAGGTACCGCTCCAGTGGGAAGGTAAACGGCGTTTCCGTGCACTGCTCTGGTTCGCCAGAAACAGCTTTGTCATGCTGGTCACATGACCTGGAAGCTGTACGCCAGCTCCCTCGGCCAATAACGCAAGATGAGCGCCGCAACCCCGGAGTCGTCCGCGACTGGACCTAATGGTCAGGGGTCCCTTCACCTTTACCTTAAGGTGCTACTGGACTATTTTTTATTTTATTTTGACTGCATCAGACCAACACGGCTACCTACCTGAATTTTGAATTTCCTGACGTCCTCTTCTTCATTTGTTTTTGCCGTCTTTATGTTGCATTTACCTCCCCTCTTTTAATGATATTATTTATCATTTGGTGTTGTAAACCCTTTAGAGCAGGGGTCCCCAGACTAAGGCCCGGGGGCCGGATGCGGCCCAATCGCCTTCTAAATCCAGCCCACGGACGGTCCGTGAATCAGCATGTTTTTGCATGAGTAGAATGTGTCATTTTATTTAAAATGCATCTCTGGGTTATTTGTGGGGCATAGGAATTTGTTCATATTTTTCTTCCAAAATATAGTCCGGCCCCCCATAAGGTCTGAGGGACAGTGGACCGGCCCCCTGCTGAAAAAGTTTGCTGACCCCTGCTTTAGAGGGTTTTACAATGCTAAGTGATTTATAAATGCTTTTAAATAAACCAATGTCCCTCCTCTCCCACCCGCTGCTCTTTCTAAGGTGCACAGAAAGGATGTTGGTTCATCAAAAATGGGACCTACATCCTGTGACTCTCTGCCCTTTAAGGGTAAGGCAAACACCATTTTTGGCGTCTGATAAAACTTTTTTGTTCAGTGATGCCAATCCGGACATGAAACTTTAACATGCAATATCAACATGTATCTCCCCCCCCCCCTACATACATATACATATATATATGTGTACATATATATATATGTAACACTGTCATCATGCCAGGGGCGTAGGAAGATAGGGGCGGTGGGGGCGGGCTGCCCTGAGTGGCAGGCTCCAAGGGGTGCCATCGCAGGCGCCCGCCCCACCCCCGGAACGTGTGTCACGGCCCTCCGGGAGGCGCATCCCACCCCTGGAACGCATGACACGCCCTGCCGGGAGGCGTGCCATGCCCCTGGGAGGCGTGCCACAGCCCTGGAATGCGTGTCCTGCCCATAGCTGCCAAGTACCCCGTTTTCCCCGGGAAACCCCCATTTTTACTTACCTTTCCCTGGTGGTCCCCCGTATCACTTCGTCTCCCGTTTTTCTCCGTTATTTTCTCCTGCCGGCGGCCATTTTTTTCTGATTTGCCCTTCTATGGGCACAAAAAATGGCCGCCGCCGGCTTCAGAAGTCGCATCTATGCATGACCGGAAGTGCATAGACGCGACTTCCGGTGTCGGCGGCGGCAATTTTTGGTGCCCATAGATGGGCGGGGCGACACCGGAAGTTTCGCCGACGCACTTCCGGTCATGCGTAGAAGGTACTTTTGAAGCCGGCAGCGGCCATTTCTTGTGCCCATAGGAGGGCAAAGTGACACCGAAAGTTACGTCGACGCAACTTCCGGTGTCACACGGCTGCCGGTCCCGGATTCTGTAGTCCGGGACTTGGGACACGTCCTGCCCCCAGAACGGGTGCCAGCCAAGAAGCTCCGCCACTGCATCACGCAGTCCCCATTGGAGGATTTGTAGTATTTCATCACAATATTGGGTTTGCATGAGGTTGGGGAGGAGGAGAAAAATAGAAGACAGGTGCCATGAGTAGAGTTTTTCCTGATGATAAGTGATCTTACAGGTCTATACAGGGGCAGGTGCTCTGCCAGGTAAGCTGGTCCTGAGTTGGTCACAGCTTTCTATATTAGCAACAAGATCTTGAACACGCTCCAGTAGCTCATAATACTAAGATGATGACGACTACTACTACTAAAGGTAAAGGTACCCCTGACCGTTAGGTCCAGTTGCGGACGACTCTGGGATTGCGGCGCTCATCTCGCTCTATAGGCCAAGGGAGCTGGTGTACAGCTTCCAGGTCATGTGGCCAGCATGACAAAGCCGCTTCTGGCGAACCAGAGCAGCAGAAGAATCGTTTGGATTTGATATCCCGCTTTATCACTACCCGAAGGAGTCTCAAAGCGGCTAACAATCTCCTTTTCCCTTCCTCCCCCACAACAAACACTCTGTGAGGTGAGTGAGGCTGAGAGACTTCAGAGAAGTGTGACTAGCCCAAGGTCACTCAGCAGCTGCATGTGGAGGAGCGGAGACACGAACCCGGTTCCCCAGATTACGAGTCTACCACTCTTAACCACTACACCACACTGGCTCCCAGTGCACGCAAACGCCATTTACCTTCCCGCTGGAGCGGTACCTATTTATCTACTTGCACTTTGACATGCTTTCGAACTGCTAGGTTAGCAGGAGTTCGAATAGAGCAATGGGAGCTCACCCCGTTGCGGGGATTCGAACCACCGACCTTTGCGGCATCCAGCCTATATAAAAACATAATAAAACCTTAAACCTAAAAAAGCTTCCCTGTACAGAGAAATAGATGGAATCTCAGAAGTGCCTAGGAGGGCAAGCAATTTGGCTATGCTTCGCCTCCCCAGCAGTGCCTCTGAATACTAGTTTCTGGAGCTTGCAGGCTTCCCTTTCAGGGCATCTGTGAGGTTGCAGTGCTAGATGGGCAATCGACCTGATCCAGCAGGCTTTTCTCCTACCCTCCAGCCCTCCCTATTTGCCCAGGACATTCATGGAATTACAGAAGCCACCCCGGCTTCTAATTTGATCCTGGAATGTCCTGGAAGTGAGTCAGTGCCAGACACACATCAAAAGACACACATCCCATTTTTTTTTGTTAGAGTAATGTGGGAAGGTATGCTCTTCCCACTTTCTTAACTTCTCAGATTTCTCTAGGAAATTTGGGCACGGGGAATGTCTTTAGCAGCCTGGTGCAAATCGTTCTGCTCTCTCTTTCTCTGTCCTTCTGTCCTTCTCAGACTCTCTTGAAACGACCTATTATGCCAGCAGCCAGTGGGCAGACCCCAGAAGCTTTTGAAACGGGAACCGAGAAGCCACCAGTTTTCCAGAGAGCCGGTCGCCTCCACCGTTTCCACTGAACAAACTGGGAACCGCAAACCAAGAGCTGGTGACTTGCCCCAAGCTGGGGGCGAGATGGGCCTCCGCACTTTCTGCGCGACTTCCCACAGAAGTCCTTTTGACACTTAACTCCCCCCCCCCCCCGCTGCAACTCTCAGCCAGCTCCAAAGTGGGTAGATGAAAGCACATCCTCAGCCAGCCCCCCCACCCAGTCTCCCTGGACTTGCAACAGTGGGCTCCTTTAATAGTCAAGGGCAGTGTGTTTGCTAAGGAAAGCCAAGCTGGCATCTTCTTCAAACAAATTCTAGTCGCTTCTGTATTAACCGCCCCCCCACCGCTCCCCAACACCACCCCCTCATTGTCCTTTTAATACTATAAGGGTTTTTTATTTATTTAAAAGCAGCACTTTGAATGCTTTATAAACGGCATGCACTGCTAGTAGATTTTAACATCTCCGAGCCAAGGGATCTCCACAAAGCCTGTGTTTGTTGAATTGTGCGAGGGGGTCGCGTCCGAGCCATGCCCGGCCTGAACAAAAGGCAAATATGCAAAGTGAAGCAGGACAAGAAATGAAAGCTACAGCAGGGTCATGACATCCCCCCCTCCCCAATTACGGGATGGTCTGAAGATCTAAGGCGGTCCCCAGATTAGCTCACAAAGAGGCAGCGTCAGGCCTGTGAAAGGGGGAGAAATGTGAAAGCGTCGCTTTACAAGGTCCCTCTGAAACCGTTTCCAAAAACCAGAGAGTTCCCATAACATGAGAAGGCCCAGAGTACACACACACACACACACACACACACACAGGATGAGCTGGCGGGAGAATTGGCCCCAGCCTTAAAAAGGTAAACAAATAATTACGAGAGCAAACTTTCTCCCTTGGAACTTGGCAGCGCCACCCGGGCCAGGCTGCAAAGGGAAGCAAAAAGAGGCTTTCTGAAGAGGGTTTTCAGGAACTCAAAACAAGCTTGGTGGATTTCAGGGCCCGGTTTGTGAACGGCCTCGATGACCAAGCTCAGCGTTGCAAGAGCAGCTGGAAGGAGGCGGAAGAGAGCCGAGGAGGTTGGATGCAAAGGGGCACTGCAGACTGCAGGTGTAGGATAGAATCATAGAGTTGGAAGAGACCACAAGGGCCATCCAGTCCAACCCCCTGCCAAGCAGGAAACACCATCAAAGCATTCTTGACATATGCCTGTCAAGCCTCTGCTTGTTGTTGTTGTTGTTGTTTAGTCGTTTAGTCGTGTCCGACTCTTCGTGACCCCATGGACCATAGCACGCCAGGCACTCCTGTCTTGCACTGCCTCCCGCAGTTTGGTCAAACTCATGTTCGTAGCTTCGAGAACACTGTCCAACCATCTCGTCCTCTGTCGTCCCCTTCTCCTAGTGCCCTCCATCTTTCCCAACATCAGGGTCTTTTCCAAGGATTCTTCTCTTCTCATGAGGTGGCCAAAGTATTGGAGCCTCAGCTTCACGATCTGTCCTTCCAGGGAGCACTCAGGGCTGATTTCCTTAAGAATGGATAGGTTTGATCTTCTAGCAGTCCATGGGACTCTCAAGAGTCTCCTCCAGCACCATAATTCAAAAGCATCAATTCTTCGACGATCAGCCTTCTTTATGGTCCAGCTCTCACTTCCATACATCACTACTGGGAAAACCATAGCTTTAACTATACGGACCTCTGTCGGCAAAGTGATGTCTCTGCTTTTTAAGATGCTGTCTAGGTTTGTCATTGCTTTTCTCCCAAGAAGCAGGCGTCTTTTAATTTCGTGACTGCTGTCACCATCTGCAGTGATCAAGGAGCCCAAGAAAGTAAAATCTCTCACTGCCTCCATTTCTTCCCCTTCTATTTGCCAGGAGGTGATGGGACCAGTGGCCATGATCTTGGTTTTTTTGATGTTGAGCTTCAGACCATATTTTGCGCTCTCCTCTTTCACCCTCATTAAAAGGTTCTTTAATTCCTCCTCGCTTTCTGCCATCAAGGTTGTGTCATCTGCATATCTGAGGTTGTTGATATTTCTTCCGGCAATCTTAATTCCGGCTTGGGATTCATCTAGTCCAGCCTTTCGCATGATGAATTCTGCATATAAGTTAAATAAGCAGGGAGACAATATACAACCTTGTCGTACTCCTTTCCCAATTTTGAACCAATCAGTTGTTCCATATCCAGTTCTAACTGTAGCTTCTTGTCCCACATAGAGATTTCTCAGGAGACAGATGAGGTGATCAGGCACTCCCATTTCTTTAAGAACTTGCCATAGTTTGCTGTGGTCGACACAGTCGAAGGCTTTTGCATAGTCAATGAAGCAGAAGTAGACGTTTTTCTGGAACTCTCTAGCTTTCTCCATAATCCAGCGCATGTTTGCTATTTGGTCTCTGGTTCCTCTGCCCTTTCGAAATCCAGCTTGCACTTCTGGGAGTTCTCGGTCCACATACTGCCTAAGCCTGCCTTGTAGAATTTTAAGCATAACCTTGCTAGCGTGTGAAATGAGCGCAATTGTGCGGTAGTTGGAGCATTCTTTGGCACTGCCCTTCTTTGGAATTGGGATGTAGACTGATCTTCTCCAATCCTCTGGCCATTGCTGAGTTTTCCAAACTTGCTGGCATATTGGGTGTAGCACCTTAACAGCATCATCTTTTAAAATTTTAAATAGTTCAGCTGGAATATCATCACTTCCACTGGCCTTGTTATTAGCAGTGCTTTCTAAGGCCCATTTGACTTCACTCTCCAAGATGTCTGGCTCAAGGTCAGCAACCACACTACCTGGGGTGTACGAGACCTCCATATCTTTCTGGTATAATTCCTCTGTGTATTCCTGCCACCTCTTCTTGATGTCTTCTGCTTCTGTTAGGTCCTTACCACTTTTGTCCTTGATTATGGTAATCTTTGTACGAAATGTTCCTTTCATATCTCCAATTTTCTTGAACAGATCTCTGGTTTTCCCCATTCTATTGTTTTCCTCTATTTCTTTGCATTGCTCATTTAAGAAGACCCTCTTGTCTCTCCTTGCTGTTTTTTGGAAATCTGCATTCAGTTTCCTGTATCTTTCCCTATCTCCCTTGCATTTTGCTTGCCTCCTCTCCTCCGCTATTTGTAAGGCCTCGTTGGATAGCCATTTTGCTTTCTTGCATTTCCTTTTCCTTGGGATGGTTTTCGTTGCTGCCTCCTGCATAATGTTACGAGCCTCCATCCATAGTTCTTCAGGCACTCTGTCCACCAAATCTAAATCCTTAAACCTGTTCCTCACTTCCACTGTGTATTCATAAGGGATTTGATTCAGATTGTATCTTACTGGCCCAGTGCTTTTTCCTACTTTCTTCAGTTTAAGCTGGAATTTTGCTATAAGAAGCTGATGATCTGAGTTACAGTCAGCTCCAGGTCTTGTTTTTGCTGACTGTATAGAGCTTCTCCATCTTTGGCTGCAGAGAATATAATCAATCTGATTTCGATGCTGCCCATTTGGTGATATCCATGTGTAGAGTCGTCTCTTGTGTTGTTGGAAGAGAGTGTTTGTGATGACCAGCTTGTTCTCTTGACAGAACTCTATTAGCCTTTGCCCTGCTTCATTTTGAACTCCAAGGCCAAACTTGCCAGTTGTTCCTTTTATCTCTTGATTCCCTACTTTAGCATTCCAATCCCCTGTAATGAGAAGAACATCCTTCTTTGGTGTCATTTCTAGAAGTTGTTGTAGGTCTTCATAGAATTGGTCAATTTCACTTTCTTCAGCACCGGTAGTTGGTGCATAAACTTGGATTACTGTGATGTTAAAAGGTCTGCCTTGGATTCGTATCGAGATCATTCTGTCATTTTTGAGATTGCATCCCATTACAGCTTTTGCCACTCTTTTGTTGACTATGAGGGCCACTCCATTTCTGCTACAGGATTCTTGCCCACAGTAGTAGATATGATAGTCACCCGAACTGAATTCGCCCATTCCCTTCCATTTTAGTTCACTGATGCCCAGGATGTCGATATTTATTCTTGTCATCTCATTTTTGACCACATCCAGCTTACCTCCACTCATGGTTCTTACATTCCAGGTTCCTATGCAATATTTTTCTTTACAGCATCGGACTTTCCTTTCGCTTCCAGGCATATCCGCAACTGAGCATCCTTTCGGCTTTGGCCCAGCCGCTTCATCAGCTCTGAATCTACTTGTACTTGTCCTCCACTCTTCCTCAGTAGCATGTTGGACGCCTTCCGACCTGAGGGGCTCATCTTCCAGCGTCATAACTTTTATATGCCTGTTGTCTTTGTCCATGGAGTTTTCTTGGCAGGGATACTGGAGTGGCTTGCCAGTTCCTTCTCCAGGTGGATCACGTTTAGTCAAAACTCTCCACTATGACCTGTCCATCTTGGGTGGCCCTGCATGGCATAGCTCATAGCTTCTCCGAGTTATTCAAGCCCCTTCGCCACGACAAGGAATTGATCCATGAAGGGGAAGCCTCTGCTTAAAGACCTCCAAAGAAGGAGACTCCACCACACTTCTTGGCAGCAAATTCCAAGATAGCGCTAGCCTATCTCTCCAGCATCCGTCCTGCTTTGGTTGCACAAAGCAGAATGATGGGGATGGAGACACTCCTGCAGGTCTACTGGGCTGAGGCTGTTTAGGGCTTTAAAGGTCAGCACCAACACTTTGAATTGTGCTCGGAAATGTACTGGGAGCCAATGTAGGTCTTTCAAGACCGGTGTTATGTGGTCTCAGCGGCCACTCCCCGTCACCAGTCTAGCTGCCGCATTCTGGATTAGTTGTTATTTCTGGGTCACCTTCAATGTAGGCCCATGTAGGGAGCATTGCAGTAGTCCAAGCGAGAGATAACTACAGCATGCACCACTTTGGTGAGACAGTCTGCGGGCAGGGGGGTCTCAGCCTGCGTACCAGATGGAGCTGGTAGACAGCTGCCCTGGACACAGAATTGACCTGCGCCTCCATGGACATCTGTGAGTCCAAAATGACTCCCAGGCTGCGCACCTGGTCCTTCAGGGGCACAGTTACCCCATTCAGGACCAGGGAGTCATCCACACCTGCCCGCCCCCTGTCCACCCAAAACAGTACTTCTGTCTTGTCAGGATTCAACCTCAATCCGTTAGCCACCATCCATCCTCCAACCACCTCAAGGCACTCACACATAGGCCTACCCCCCCAACATTTCCTAGAAAAAGCTCAACAATTTTGGTCAATTTTATTTATATCTCACCTATCTGACTAGGTAGCCCCAGCCATTCTGGAGGCTTAAAAAGATAATAAAACTTCAAACTGCCCTCCCCCCCCGAAATAATATTTATTCATTTTAAAAAATAAAGCAAAAATACAAAATACAAAAAAGCAAAAAAAAGACCTAAAAAGAAAATAGAAAAGAAAAACATAACAATCATATTTTTTACTTAACATTGTAAACTTCCTTGATTCCCCCCTCACTGGGTCCATTTTTAATCCATCTTAAGCAATTTTCATATTATATCTTAAATCATTTATACATTTCCATCTTCCTTAATTTGTTTAACATTTTTTCCTTCAATTTCTCTCAATCATTCCTAATCTATAAACACCAATTAACCTTAACCTATAATCATCAATTATTCCTAACCTATAATTAATTTCCCAACTATCTATCTTCTATTTTGCCCCTTAGCCTAAAACTAATTCCCAAAAATATCCATAAATTCAAACATTACCTCTTCTATCCTAATAAGATTCAAACACTTGCAAGCATGGGTCTTGTCCCCCCCTCTCACTGGGAGAACAATATTCCATGCCCCTTCCTCCTTTTGTTTAGGATCATTTGCATTGTCCAGGACTGATAAGTGTTCAACTTTCTTCTCTGAACTCTCTGGTGGAATCATTCTTTTTTCGATTTCAGCACACTTCTGGTTCATTTTTCCAGTCTCTATTGTATTCTGATGTACTTCACTTCTTAATTCCCATAACAATTTTAGAAGTTCCTCTTGAAAATCAGAAAAGTCAGGTGTTGTTGTGTCTACTGGCATCTTGGACGTCTCAAATTTCATGGGCACAGCCAGAATTGCAAAACAGGAAATGGCACAGTTTATATCTCCAATCTTCAGAAACAAAAATTGTGTTCAAACTGGTTGTAATTTAGCATTTTGAATTCTTGTTCATACATTTATACTTTTATATTCCTTTATGAAGAGAACATTTGGCATTCACAGTCATATATTTTATGGTCTCTTCACGGCTGACAGTTCACAACCTTGAAGAGGTAAACACATTCCTTCCTTTTATGATATCATAATGGTGGCTCGCTGACCTCTCCAGGATCCCGACTCCAGCGTACAGGGGAACTTTTCCCAGTCCAAAATAAATCTTTTACAGGGATTTTCTTAAAGTCAATCATTCTCCCCTTTACTCTGCCTCAAGGGGAGAATTTAGGCACAATCTTTGAGAATTTAAATCTTCCGTCTATCTTTCTAGCTTTGGGTAAAGTAAACTGCTTCTCGCTTCACTCAGTGGGGGAGATCGACTTCCATTTTTAAATCTCCTCCCGTGGCCAATTCCTTTAAATTTGTAATTTTAAAATCCCCTTTCTTTTACTCACGGTATCCAATGTCTTCAAATCTTTTAAATTTGGATAGAATCCACCGCTTCACAGGCTGCCGGCATGGAGCTTCATGCTGTGAGGGTAGCAGATCGACTCACAAAGGCACCCACGTCTCCACTCTGCTCGCTCTCGGGTCCCTTATTTGGGCTTTCCGGGGAGTAGAGGAAATGTTTCGGGGGGCAGCTGAGTCCCCACGTCCCCAGAAAGCTCAATCTGGGGCTCTTTTGGGGGTCCACGGCGCTCTCATGGCTCCCCCCTCCTCCACAGCGCCAGGGAACCTCGGAGCTTGAGATTCCCTCGCCAATCAGCTATGGCGGTAGACCGGAAGTCCTAAAACTTCAAACATTAAAAGATTCCCAGTACAGGGCTGCCTTCGGATGTCTTCTAAAAGTTCTATAGTTATTTATCTCCTTGACGTCTGACAGGAGGGCGTTCCACAGAGCGGGCGCCACTACCAAGAAGGCCCTCTTCTGCCTGGTTCCTTGTAACTCCGCTTCTCTCAGTGAAGGAATTGCCAGAAGGCCCTCAGAGCTGGACCTCAATGTCTGAGCTGAACGCTGGAGCTGGAGCAACCTTGTCAGATGGGTGGGGTACTATTAATACTAGTACTGATATTACTAATGCTACTACTATTTGGTATTCAGAGGCATGCTGCTTCCGACACTAGAGGATGACCGTAGTCATTGTGGCTAGTAGTGATGTCCTTCATTGTCCTTCATTACGTGGCCTGCCATCTTTCCCCCCAAGGAGCAGGAGCAGCCAGCTACAACTCCCATTATCCCAGAACTTTGACCATGCTGGCTAAGGCACGGTGTGGACATGCAATGGTTTGTGAGCCCAGTTTGAGCCAGGCCAAGTCACTGTTCGTGCTCTGAGGGAGATCTGAGGAGCAAAATCATTCTGGAGTAGAGAGGGACTGGAAGCAGGATGTAGAAGAGATGTCTCACCACGACATACAGTGGCGTAGCGAGCTGCTGCGACACCCGGGGCGGCAAACTGCTGTGCATCGAGGGGGCATCGCTACGTAAGCCTCAGAGACAATGACAATGAAGATTTAAAATAAAAAACTGGGAATCCTTCATGTTCTACCTACAGAAATACTGTAAAGAAATGGACACACTAGCAGGGTTTGATTAAACCAGGCAACCCCAAACTCGGCCCTCCAGATGTTTTGGGACTACAATTCCCTTCCATCCCTAGCTAATAGGACCAGTGGTCAGGGATGATGGGAATTGTAGTCCCAAAACACCTGGAGGGCCGAGTTTGCAGGTGCCTGGATTAAAAAAACTTACAACTAAGAAAACAAGTTCAAAGGTCAAGAAACAATCATATGAAATGTAACTATGAAAGAAAATTTGGTATGAGATTGATAAGAAAACAAGAGCATTTGGGTATAAGCTCATAAAAATAAGACAACAATTAAGCAGAAGTAGTAAATATTTTAAGAACCAGAAAGGGAAGTTGAGGGAAGTCATGGGGAGGTGTTTTTTTATTTTATTAATATGATAAATGTTATATTGTGTCATGTGGTTGAATATTAAATTGTAAAATTCAATAAAAACTTTTTAAAATAAATAAATAGTAGAGCCAGCTACATATTCAGGCAACAGAGGTACCATCCGATGCTACTGAAGTACTTCTATTGAAATTATAGTTATATTTTTCTAGATTTGCATCTGAACGTATATGCAAATTTAATGTAAACACGTTTCCTTTTTTTGAGGGGGTTGGAAAATGCATCCCCCCCTTTGGCAATGTCTTAATCAGTACCCAATCTATGGTTTTTCTTGCTTGCTTGCCTTCATGTATTCAAAGTAGGCAGAGAGGGGAGGGGAGGTCACCCCCCTCCCCGAACTGCGGGGTGAAGTGCTTTCTTTGAACCACAAAAAAATATTAAAACATTTTAGGGTTCCTTACAGCAGAATACCAACCGTAGAGACACATTTAAAGCCCCAGACCGGGAGCTTTGAAGTGCCAGGAATAGATTCTAAAATCATATATCTAACACCTGGAAATATGCAGACGTTAGAAGAGTGGGTGGGTGGGGGGAGAACCTAACAGATCTCTGAACCAGCCAGGGCCCCGATAGATTCCTGAGGCCGCAGAAAGGGATGCCATCTGTATGGCAGAATATAAATAACTCCGCCAAAGTCTCCTGGCCCCACCGTGCCTTTAAATGTATATACCATTTGTCCTTTCCAAAGGGCAAAGCAAGCCATTAACGATTATAAACACACAGCCGACTACCACACTGTGATTCCTGTCCTCTGATTCTTTTGTCTGCGAGGCAAAAGGCTGGGAGGAATTTGGGGGTGTTGGAGATGGCTTCATTGGTGGCAGGATGCTAAATATTTGCCCGCCCATTCCCAATAACTGAGCAAAATGTAAAGGGACCCCTGGCCGTTAGGTCCAGTCGTGGACGATTCTGCAGTTGCGGCGCTCATCTGGCGTTATTGGCCGAGGGAGCCGGCGTACAGCTTTCGGGTCATGTGACCAGCATGACTAAGCCGCTTCTGGCGAACCATAGCAGCGCACGGAAACACCGTTTACCTTCCCGCTGTAGCGGTACCTATTTATCTATTTGCACTTTGACGTGCTTTCGAACTGCTAGGACCGAACAACGGGAGCTCACCCTGTCGTGGGGATTTGAACCACTGACCTTCTGATTGGCAAGCCCTAGGCCCAGTGGTTTAACCCACAGCACACTTTTTGGTAAACATTAGCTTGGGTTGGGTGGCTGCTTTCCCCCCAAAAGAAACACACGGCATTTTGTTGTTCATTGTCTTCTGTACCAGATCCTTGTTTGTCATATCTGCTGTGTGAGATATGTGCTCTCTCCTTAGCCATGGTTTGGTTGGGAAAAAAGTAGATTCTGCCTGCTTGATTCTGTGTTGCTGTCATAACTTGCTGAACCACAAAAACAAAAATGCAAAATACTGTATTTTTCCGTGTATAAGACGCCCCCGTGTATAAGATGCCCCTAATTTTTTTAGAGACTCCAATTTAAGAAAATTGAGGGGACATTGCCCCTTGTATAAGACAACACACAGTTTTTCACATAATTTTAAAGTAAAAAAAACCCTAGTCTTATACACGGAAAAGTACAGTAAATAGCAAAAACAGACAGACCTCAGCATAGCACTCAAAACGGAAGTGTGGCACTCAAATTGGAAGCGTAACACTCAAAACGGAGCACGTTCGGCTTCCGAAGAAAATTTGCAAAGCGGAACACTTACTTCCGGGTTTGCAGTGTTTGGGTTCCAAGTTGCTTGAGTACCAAGGCGTTTGAGAACCAAGGTACCACTGTACTTTTGTACACAAAGCAGAACTTCACAAAAATCTGTTGCAATGCTCATCAGTCACGCTGCAGTCATTAAGACCGTTGCCGATTGAAGACTAGCAGCGGCAACAAGGAATAAACTCCCCACCCTGCGGAAATGTAAGCAAAGAAAAACAAAACTCAGGAGGGGCAAAGGATGGGAAGGAAGACCTCTTCAACCTTCTGAATTCTGAAGGAACAGCTGAAGCTTGCCAAGTCAGAAGACCCTGAAGCTCTTCCCCACAGGTGAGAAGGTTTTCAAAGGATTAGGAGTCGAACTGTTGGAAGCTTTGCTCACTGCTTCATTTTTACAAGCCATTTCCTCTCTCCGTGAGCTGGGAGCATTCTCCAAAATCTCTCTCTCTTGCTTCAGACCTATAATGGACCTTTCTTCCCCTTAAATCTTGTCCCTCCCACCTGCCATAAACCTGCCTCCACTGAAGTGGCTCTTTTTGGCAGAGAAATGGGCAGCTCTGTGTTCTATTACTCATCCCCAATGTTAGCACAAAGGCAGGCCTTTTCTCTTCATGCTCTGTGGTGACCTCCTCGTCTCTATGCATCAACAGAACAAGCGGCATGGTCATGTCTCCTGGCCCTCTGCAGGAGAGGGGAGAGGAATTGAGGCCAGGATTCCCAGAGGAGGGCTAAGAGCATTCTTCGCTTGTGCCAAACTTTAATATGGAAAACCGCCTTGCTGGATCAGACCAAAGGCCCATCTGGGCCAACATCCTGCTCTCACGCTGGCCAACCAGATACCTGTGGTAAACCATCAAGCAGGGTCTATGCGCAACAGTGCTCTCCCCTCCTGAAATTTCCAGCCACTGACTACTGCCTGCCCAAAAATGGTGCGAGGAGGGAGTACCCATGAAAGAGGAGTGGTCTAAACCAGTGTTTCCCAACCTTGTGCTTCCAGATGTTTTTGGACTACAATTCCCATCATTCCTGACCACTGGTCTTGCTAGCTAGGGATGATGGGAGTTGTAGTCCAAAAACACCTGGAGGCACAAGGTTGGGAAACACTGGTCTAAACCACCGAGCCTCTTGGGCTTGCCGATCATAAGGTCGGCGGTTCGAATTCGCACGACGGTGTGAGTTCCCGTTGCTCTGTCCCAGCTCCTGCCAACCCAGCAGTTCGAAAGCACACCAGTGCAAGTAGATAAATATGCACCGCTGTGGCGGGAAGGTAAATGGCGTTTCCGTGCGCTCTGGTTTCCGTCACAGTGTTCCGCTGCGCCAGGAAAGGTCTGCTGGCCACATGCCCCAGAAAGCTGCCTGTGGACAAACGCCGGCTCCCTCGGCCTGAAAGCGAGATGATCGCTGCACCCCATAGTCGCTGTCCAGGGGTCCTTTACCTTTACCTTTTTTTACCCGTAAAAGAAGAGTGTCAGCTGAAATTGATGAAATATGTAGAATTAGCAAGTTTAACTAATAAAATTAGAAAACAAAATGAAGGAGGATAGGGGAATTTAAAAGTGTGTGGGCGCATTGGAACACTCAGACCCTCCAAGTGTCCCTATATGCCAGGGACGCCCCTGATTCAGAGAAGCTGTCCCGATTTCTGATATCGTAATGCCCTGCTTTTCCTTAAGATGTGTGGTGTAGTGGTTAAGAGCGGTAGACTCGTAATCTGGGTTCGTGTCTCTGCTCCTCCACATGCAGCTGCTGGGTGACCTTGGGCTAGTCACGCTTCTTTGAAGTCTCTCAGCCCCACCTACCTCACAGAGTGTTTGTTGTGGGGGAGGAAGGGAAAAGGAGAATGTTAGCCGCTTTGAGACTCCTTTGGGTAGTGATAAAGCGGGAGATCAAATCCAAACGATTCTTCTTCTTCTTCTTCTTCTTCTTCTTCTTCTTCTTCTTCTTCTTCTTCTTCTTCTTCTTCTTCTTCTTCTTCTTCTTCTTCTTCTTCTTCTTCTTCTTCTATTTTCATTGGAGAAATTTTTTTGGGGGGGGGGTATTGTAGGAGGTCCCTGGTTTTATTGGAGGAATGTTGGCAGGTCAATGGGGCTCAAGTGTCTCTCTCCCTCTGTGCATGCACACACATGTAGATTATGCCGAAAGCACACAAGGAGCAAGGCAGCAGCTCTCTATTTTTTGGGAACGTCTTAATGTTTTCCGATTTCCAAAGCTCAGTGGGACAACGTTCCTTTAATCTTTCTTGTAGGATAAATATTTTTGTCATCAGATTCGTTGCTCCTCCCCCTCTTCCTGTTTGAATGGAACATTGTTTACTAGAAATAATGCAATTCCTGCTCTCGGTGTTATGATCTTGTCTTGTCTTGATTACTACAAACCGGCCCATCGCTGGGGTGGTTTTGCCTGAAGCAAAGAGGGGATGGGGAATCATCCCAGATTTAAGCAGTGGATTTGTCTCTAATGGGATGTTTCTGGAAGGAGCAGTTCACCTGGGTGGGACCTCCGGGACCAGAACTCTGCAGGGCACCGTGTTGCAGAAGAAAACCATAGTTTGCACTGGAGAGATAGAGTGGAAGGATTTCAGCGGGTGAAAACTTGGGCTTGCAGCCTGAGGAGAGTTCCATGTGGGAGGATCTGCCTGCCTGCAGGGTGGGTTCTATTTTCAACTGCAGATCAATACTTCTCCAGTTCATCTTCCTAAGTTATCTGTACAGTGGTACCTCGACTTACGAACGACTCGACAACCGAATTTTTCGACTTATGAATGGGGGTAACAGCCATGCGCTTACAAATGTCTCAACACCCGGAAAAAAAACCATGGCGGTTTTAGATGGGGATTTTTCGACTTACAAATTTTTAGATAGGGTTGCTTCGACTTACGAATTTTTTCGTTTTCAATGCATTCCTATGGGAAATCGCGTTTCCAACAGCGTTTTTTGACTTACGAAGGTGCCTTCGGAATGGATTAAATTCGTAAGTCGAGGCACCACTGTACTTTCTATTACATTATAAGTGTATTTAAGGTAAAGGGACCCCTGACCGTTAGGTCCAGTCGCGGACGACTCTGGAGTTGCGGCGCTCATCTCGCTTTACTGGCCGAGGGAGGCGACGTTTGTCCGCAGACAGTTTTCCGGGTCATGTGGCCAGCATGACCAAGCCACTTCTGGCAAACCAGAGCAGCGCACAGAAACGCTGTTTGCCTTCCCGCTGTAGTGGTACCTATTTATCTACTTGCACATTGACATGCTTTCGAACTGCTAGGTTGGCAGGAGCAGGGATCGAACAACGGGAGCTCACCCCGTCATGGGGATTTGAACCGCCGACCTTCTGATCGGCAAGCCCTAGGCTCTGTGGTTTAACCCACAGCACCACCCATATCCCACAACTGTATTCAGAATCCTGTTAATGTTTTGACCTGATTGCAATGGTTTTGTATATACATTATAAACATTTCCCATTCTTTTTAAAAATTTCTTGTCTTCTTGGTTCCCCGTTAATTTTGCCATTTTGGCATAGTCCATCAGCTTGATCTGCCATTATTCTCTGGTTGGAACTGTCTCTTGCTTCCATCTCTGGGCTAGCAGCATCTGAGCGGCTGTTGTAGCATACATGAACAGTTTCCTCTGATTTTTGGGGATCTCGGTACCTAGAATTCCTAATAAGAATGTTTCCGGGGTTTTTTTCATAGCAAAGGTTATTTTAAACATTTTTTTCATTTCATTATATATCATTTCCCAGAATTATATTACAATTCCACCACATCTGTTAAAAGGTACCTTCATTTTCTTTACATTTCCAGCATATATTGGTACCTGTTCTATACACTTTTGCTAATTTTACTGGGGTTAAGTACCACCGATACATCACTTTCATATAGTTTTCTTTCAATGAAGAACATGCCGCAAATTTCAGGTCTGTTTTCCGTAGCCTCTCCCAATCTGACATTTGTATATTATGTCCCACATCCTTCGCTCATTGTATTATCACAGATTTGACCTGTTCATCTTTTGTATACAAAAATGCAATTTTCAAGTGGTCCACGAGAGGGACAGAGTTCGGGTGCCACTGGTCTACACCAACAGGTAGAGGCTGTCTAGGAATTCGGACAGGATGTGTCTCCCAGGCGTACCTGGAAATGGCAAGGGTTAAAGCTGGGCCCATCTGCTCAGGGACCTCTTCTGCTCCCCACCTTCCAAAATTGAGGATTTGTGCCTTACAGCATCAATCTTATCCAGGGCCTGTTTCATGACCAAAAAACCCCCCACGTTTCCCACAAAGCTGTATTTATTTACTTATACCTGCATCCTTTTTTTTCCTGCTTCACCATCCAGAGAGAGGAGAGATTCATGGCTTGACCCTCAAGGAATTATTAACACCACATCTCCCCACCGCTGCTTTAATAAGATTTAAATCCGGCTTTTCCTTTTTGACTATGTCGCCCAAGACATAAATCAGAAGCCGTAAGTCAATTTTACAGCGTGCTAAGCGCTGGGAGTGATGGAGAGTCCAAGTGTTTTGGGGGAGAGGGGGATGGAGGGATGGAGAATTCTGTAAGCATCAATGCCGCCTCAGCTTTTTGACAAGGAGAAAGTCTCCTGTTGATTTGATTGGGCTCTCGATCAATCCCGAATCCGTTAGGGAAGAGGATGGAAAAATACTGAAATAGAAGAACCCATCAGACGTCCTGGTGTTTCAATGGGCTATGATTTACTGGCCGAATCTCACGATCCCTTAGGCAAATTTCCGATGACTGGACTTGATCTTACAGCTTCTCGGGTTGGAATCCAACAGCTGACCCCAGCAGAGGAGGCTGCGTAAGAGATGATAAAGAGGAAATGACAGGTTGGGGCAGCTTGGCTCAGAGGACTGGGAGGCCCCCAAATGAAAATGTCTGGAAAAGAGAAACCTTCTCTCCCTGAAAATACACCCCAAATCCAGCATTGGTCCAAGAGAAAAGTAGTTTGGCTTGAGAAAGTTGTGTGTCACGTTAAGAAATGAACTGATTCTCCTTCAGGGATTTGCAAAGTCACCTTTATCTTTGAAGAATTATTCCTTCAAACTGTTTATTTCCTTTCCAGGACAAGCAAATGTTTTATGTGTGCTTCCAAGAAGACGGCTTTAAAAACAAAACAAAAAACCGACCTGGGAAAAACAAGGCGGAATGTGACATTTCACAAGAGTCAGGTAAATGGAATCTCTAATCGGAAGACTGGGTCTATCCAACACAGAAACGATCCCATGGCTACTGACTCTGGATTGATGGGAAAGAAACATGCTGCAAGATGCCAGTGATGGAGATCATACATGCTGGGATAGTTGGGGTTCCCCTTCCCGTCAGTGTAATCGATCCCTTGTCTAGAGTAGGAATAGACAGATAACTGCTAGCACATTTGCAAAGCTAAGCAGGGTCTGATACGGTTTCTAATTGGATGGGAGACTGCGTGTTGAGAGTCCTGCATTGCAAGGGCCTGGACTAGATGATCCTCAGGGTTCCTTCCAACTCTACAATTCTATGCTAAATTTAGGTCTGCATGATTAAAGAGCTTTGATGCTCTGGTGCAACAGATCTACTTAAAAAGATCTGCGAAGTTTGGTTTCTCTGTTTCCCATTTTTCCAGTCATAAGCTGTTTTCCACATTCCTGCATAGGCTTGCGTTTTTTAAAGTTATTAAAATTTGCCAGCATTTTTTGGAGCGTATTTCACTCTGTTTACGCAGTTATTCCACAGTTGTTTAATGAAAAGGCAAGTAACAGGTAACATGGTAGAAAATAAGCTTCTATGTCCCAACTACAGTTATCCCCTCCCCAAACTACCATTCCCAGAGTTCCATGTGAAGGTGAATTGATTGTTAAACCAATTAATTATAGCTCAGGGTGAAATTAGGTATCTCCTAAGAACTCTCACCTTGATTCCATAATCAAGGACAAAAGTGGTAAGGACCTAACAGAAGCAGAAGACATCAAGAAGAGGTGGCAAGAATACACAGAGGAATTATACCAGAAAGATATGGAGGTCTCGTACACCCCAGGTAGTGTGGTTGCTGACCTTGAGCCAGACATCTTGGAGAGTGAAGTCAAATGGGCCTTAGAAAGCACTGCTAATAACAAGGCCAGTGGAAGTGATGATATTCCAGCTGAACTATTTAAAATTTTAAAAGATGATGCTGTTAAGGTGCTACACCCAATATGCCAGCAAGTTTGGAAAACTCAGCAATGGCCAAAGGATTGGAGAAGATCAGTCTACATCCCAATTCCAAAGAAGGGCAGTGCCAAAGAATGCTCCAACTACCGCACAATTGCGCTCATTTCACACGCTAGCAAGGTTATGCTCAAAATTCTACAAGGCAGGCTTAGGCAGTATGTGGACCGAGAACTCCCAGAAGTGCAAGCTGGATTTCGAAAGGGCAGAGGAACCAGAGACCAAATAGCAAACATGCGCTGGATTATGGAGAAAGCTAGAGAGTTCCAGAAAAACGTCTACTTCTGCTTCATTGACTATGCAAAAGCCTTTGACTGTGTCGACCACAGCAAACTATGGCAAGTTCTTAAAGAAATGGGAGTGCCTGATCACCTCATCTGTCTCCTGAGAAATCTCTATGTGGGACAAGAAGCTACAGTTAGAACTGGATATGGAACAACTGATTGGTTCAAAATTGGGAAAGGAGTACGACAAGGTTGTATATTGTCTCCCTGCTTATTTAACTTATATGCAGAATTCATCATGCGAAAGGCTGGACTAGATGAATCCCAAGCCGGAATTAAGATTGCCGGAAGAAATATCAACAACCTCAGATATGCAGATGACACAACCTTGATGGCAGAAAGCGAGGAGGAATTAAAGAACCTTTTAATGAGGGTGAAAGAGGAGAGCGCAAAATATGGCCTGAAGCTCAACATCAAAAAAACCAAGATCATGGCCACCGGTCCCATCACCTCCTGGCAAATAGAAGGGGAAGAAATGGAGGCAGTGAGAGATTTTACTTTCTTGGGCTCCTTGATCACTGCAGATGGTGACAGCAGTCATGAAATTAAAAGACGCCTGCTTCTTGGGAGAAAAGCAATGACAAACCTAGACAGCATCTTAAAAAGCAGAGACATCACCTTGCCGACAAAGGTCCGTATAGTTAAAGCTATGGTTTTCCCAGTAGTGATGTATGGAAGTGAGAGCTGGACCATCAAGAAGGCTGATCGCCGAAGAATTGATGCTTTTGAATTATGGTGCTGGAGGAGACTCTTGAGAGTCCCATGGACTGCAAGAAGATCAAACCTATCCATTCTTAAGGAAATCAGCCCTGAGTGCTCCCTGGAAGGACAGATCGTGAAGCTGAGGCTCCAATACTTTGGCCACCTCATGAGAAGAGAAGAATCCTTGGAAAAGACCCTGATGTTGGGAAAGATTGAGGGCACTAGGAGAAGGGGACGACAGAGGACAAGATGGTTGGACAGTGTTCTCGAAGCTACGAACATGAGTTTGACCAAACTGCGGGAGGCAGTGGAAGACAGGAGTGCCTGGCGTGCTATGGTCCATGGGGTCACGAAGAGTCGGACACGACTAAACGACTAAACAACAACAACAAAAGAACTCTCACCACCCTTAACAAACTATAGATCCCATAATACCATAGCTGCCAAGTTTTCCCTTTTCTCGCGAGGAAGCCTATTCAGCATAAGGGAATTTCCCTTTAAAAAAGGGAGAACATTGCAGCTATGCATAATACTTTGGGGGAAGTCATGACTATCTATAGGCGATTTGCTCCATTTTTTATTTTTTATTTTGCTGTTGCCTGGTTCTTAGTTATGCCACACACAAAAGAAACCAAGATCACGTATAAACGTTTTGTTTAGTGGTTGGTTCTTATTTATGACATTCCCTACCCACCAGAAACATGGAGCCCCAGGTGGGTTGTCGCCAGATAGAACTAGCCAACACTAAAATGCAACACAACGAGCTGTCATAAAACAGCACATTTCGAAGATGACATCACACCATTCCGAAAGAGGAAAATCTTCACAATGTCTTGGAAGGAACCCAGAGCTTGGACCACTCGACTCTCCCGGGGCAGGAAGTTACACAGCTGCGGCGCCGCATTTCCTGGGTAATGGAGTTTGATAATTTCCCATGTCTTCCTGCTTTCTATTTAAAACCATCAAGATTCTACAATTTGGTCATCTCCAGCCTTCAGGGAGTTGGCTAGCTGCTAAGAAAATAGGCAGCTGCCTTATAGCAAGTCCAACAGTTGGTTCATCTAGTTTCTAGGCTGGATTACTGCAATCCATTCTATATAGAGATGCCCTAGAAGACGACCTGGAAATGCTCCAAAATGCAACAGCCAGATGACTGGCCGGGTTGCCTTCAAAACTCGCATAGCCCTGTTCTGAAACAGCTGCATTCGCTGCCAGTTCATTTCCTGACCCAGTTTAAGGTTGCTTATTCTAGTTTTTAAAGCCATAAATGACATGGGCTCCAAATACCTGAAAGATCACCTCCCCCCCCCAGACCATCCTGGGTGTTAAAATTAGTAGAAGGGACCTTCTTAGTACAGTGGTACCTTGGTTTTCAAACAGCTTAGTTCACGAACAACTTGGAACCCGAACGCTGCAAAACCCGAAGTAGGTGTTCCGGTTTTCAAACTTTTTTTTCGGAAGTCAAACGTGCTCCATTTTGAGTCCCCCTGTGTTTCCTGTTGCGCTGCTAATTTGCGTCCCCCCATTGTAATTCAAACCTTCCATTTCTGATCGCAGTACAGTCATACCTCGGTTTAAGTACGCTTCGGTTTGAGTACTTTCAGTTTAAGTACTCCACGGAC
Source organism: Zootoca vivipara (assembly GCF_963506605.1). Taxonomy (NCBI): domain Eukaryota; kingdom Metazoa; phylum Chordata; class Lepidosauria; order Squamata; family Lacertidae; genus Zootoca; species Zootoca vivipara. The sequence goes on from NC_083279.1 coordinate 94,932,770, forward strand.
CCATCTGGAACGGATTAATCCACTTTCCATTACTTTCAATGGGAAAGTTCGCTTCAGGTTAAGTACGCTTCAGTTTATGAACAGACTTCCGGAACCAATTACACCCATGCTTCGGGTTAAGTATGCTTCAGGTTGAGTACTCTGCGGACCCGTCTGGTATGGATTAATCCACTTTCCTTTACTTTCAATGGGAAAGTTTGCTTCAGTTTAAGTACCGTACGCTTCGGTTTAAGTACTCCGTGGACCGTCTGGAACGGATTAATCCACTTTCCATTACTTTCAATGGGAAAGTTTGCTTCAGTTTAAGTACACTTCAGTTTGAGTACTCCGTGGACCGTCTGGAACGGATTAATCCACTTTCCATTACTTTCGATGGGAAAGTTCGCTTCAGGTTAAGTACAGACTTCCGGAACCAATTGTGTACTTAAACTGAGGTACCACTGTATTCTGAGGTGATATTTGGAGCTTATATTTGGTGCTTTTGTTTTTGCTATTTGTTGTTGTTGTTGTTTAGTCGTTTAGTCGTGTCCGACTCTTCGTGACCCCATGGACCATAGCACGCCAGGCACTCCTGTCTTGCACTGCCTCCCGCAGTTTGGTCAAACTCATGTTCGTAGCTTCGAGAGCACTGTCCAACCATCTTGTCCTCTGTCGTCCCCTTCTCCTTGTGCCCTCCATCTTTCCCAGCATCAAGGTCTTTTCCAAGGATTCTTCTCTTCTCATGAGGTGGCCAAAGTATTGGAGCCTCAGCTTCACGATCTGTCCTTCCAGGGAGCACTCAGGGCTGATTTCCTTAAGAATGGATAGGTTTGATCTTCTAGCAGTCCATGGGACTCTCAAGAGTCTCCTCCAGCACCATAATTCAAAAGCATCAATTCTTCGGCGATCAGCCTTCTTTATGGTCCAGCTCTCACTTCCATATATCACTACTGGGAAAACCATAGCTTTAACTATACGGACCTTTGTCGGCAAGGTGATGTCTCTGCTTTTTAAGATGCTGTCTAGGTTTGTCATTGCTTTTCTCCCAAGAAGCAGGCGTCTTTTAATTTCGTGACTGCTGTCACCATCTGCAGTGATCAAGGAGCCCAAGAAAGTAAAATCTCTCACTGCCTCCATTTCTTCCCCTTCTATTTGCCAGGAGGTGATGGGACCAGTGGCCATGATCTTGGTTTTTTTGATGTTGAGCTTCAGACCATATTTTGCGCTCTCCTCTTTCACCCTCATTAAAAGGTTCTTTAATTCCTCCTCACTTTCTGCCATCAAGGTTGTGTCATCTGCATATCTGAGGTTGTTGATATTTCTTCCGGCAATCTTAATTCCGGCTTGGGATTCATCTAGTCCAGCCTTTCGCATGATGAATTCTGCATATAAGTTAAATAAGCAGGGAGACAATATACAACCTTGTCGTACTCCTTTCCCAATTTTGAACCAATCAGTTGTTCCATATCCAGTTCTAACTGTAGCTTCTTGTCCCACATAGAGATTTCTCAGGAGACAGATGAGGTGATCAGGCACTCCCATTTCTTTAAGAACTTGCCATAGTTTGCTGTGGTCGACACAGTCGAAGGCTTTTGCATAGTCAATGAAGCAGAAGTAGACGTTTTTCTGGAACTCTCTAGCTTTCTCCATAATCCAGCGCATGTTTGCTATCTGGTCTCTGGTTCCTCTGCCCTTTCGAAATCCAGCTTGCACTTCTGGGAGTTCTCGGTCCACATACTGCCTAAGTCTGCCTTGTAGAATTTTAAGCATAACCTTGCTAGCGTGTGAAATGAGCGCAATTGTGCGGTAGTTGGAGCATTCTTTGGCACTGCCCTTCTTTGGAATTGGGATGTAGACTGATCTTCTCCAAGAAGACTGATCTTCTTTTGCTATTTATTTTGCGTTTTTTGTTTTGAGGCTTTTTCGGTTAATTTGTTTTTGTGACTGTGTGCATGCCAGTTCAGGTACTGATTGATTGATTGATTGATTGTGTGAATGCGGAAATGGATAAAAGCCCCCCATCCGAACAATGACTATCATCAGTGCAGGTAAGAAAAAAAATATTTTTATTTTTATCATCTACAATACTGTTTTATTTATTTTACAGTACAGTGCGTTGTTTATTGCTTTCATTTTATGGATCAATGGTCTCATAAGAGAGTAAAATTCATGTTAAATTGCTGTTTTAGGGGTTGTTTTCAGAAGTCTGGATTGGATTAATCCATTTTGCATTACTTTCTATGGGAAACCGCGCCTTGGTTTTGGAACGGACTTCCGAACCGGATTCAGTTTGAGAACCAAGGTACCACTAGTTCCACTTCCCTCTAAAGTTTCTTTCTTTCTTTCTTTCTTTCTTTCTTTCTTTCTTTCTTTCTTTCTTTCTTTCTTTCTTTCTTTCTTTCTTTCTTTTTGGAGGGGTAGCCCCTAAGTTGTGGAATTCCCTCCCCACAGAGGTGTGTCTGGCTTCTTCTCCATACAGCTTTCAGCGAATGCTGAAGACACACCTCTTTACCTGGGCCTTTGACACCTGAGATGGGTGTCCCAGAGAATTACCGGTAAAATCAACTGCAAGCTAAAAAAAACCCAGATTAAAACACATGTCAACATTCTACAGTCTTGCCTAAACAAAAATGCTTTTAGCAGGCATCAGTAAGAGGTAGGCAAAAACCAAATGGCTGCTGCCAAATTGCCAAGTGGAAAAAACTCCTATCAGGCCCCTCAACGACAACCAGCCGAAGTCCGTAGCAAGGTCCAGGAAAAGAAAACCTTGAAGGGCGGGCGGGTGGGAAAACCGGAGCAGCTGGAAGTAGGGAACAGGAAGATTTCCCGGCTTCACCCTGCTTAAATGGGGCAGGACACACCCCTAGGCCGACCGGATTGGTCAGCCTGGCAAGTGATGCAGCCGGGATTCCCCCTATCGCGCAGGGGCAGGACACCCACCCCCTGCGCATGTGGAGAGGCCGTGACTGCCTGCAACACCGCCTCCTCCCAAAGGCGGAAGTGGCTCTTTCTGTTCAGCTATGTGTAAAGGTCTGTGTGACCTTGGAGTCAAAGAGGGAGGGGAGCTCAATGCAGAGGGACTGGGCAGCTGGTGTGAAGCTGTTTTGGTGTCTGGCCCCATTCTTGTCCTCTCCTTCAGATCCTGAGTTCAAACTGTGTCCCTCTGCGCCCAGTCCTGTTCTCGGAGGGCTCCCTCTTCATGTTCACTCAAGTCTCCTGTGTCTTCCATCTCCCAGCTTCCACACTCCTCTGATCTGTCTAGTATCCCACCACCACTCCTTTGGGTCTGAGCCTCTGTGGCTTCCCTAGGGGGTTCCTGAGTTGGAGCCTCCCACCACACTTCATCACCCAGTCAGCCCCTGACACTGTCATTTGGTCTTCTTCTTTGGTGATCCCTCATAGCCAAGTAAGATAGTCTTCTGTAAACACGGTTTTAACAATGAGTCCGTAAGTGACCGTGGAGGCCAATTCTGGACCCACACGTCCTTCCACAGTGGGGACATAGGTTTCCGGGCGGGAGTTGATCATGGTGTGGATTTGCCAAGTGTGCCTTCCTCTTAGCACGTTTCTCCCTTGCGTCCTGAGTTCGAGTGTCTTCAAAGCCCATGACACCTTTGGTAAAGGCTGTTCTCCAACTGGAGCGCTCGCAGGCCAGTGTTTCCCAATTGTCAGTGTTTATACTACAGTGGAACATCGGTTTATGAACACCTCGGTTTATGAATTTTCGGTTTATGAACGCCACGGACCCATCTGGAACGGATTAATTCACTTTCCATTACTTTTAATGGGAAAGTTCGCTTCAGTTTATGAACGCTTCAGTTTATGAACAGACTTCCGGAGCCAATTACACCCATGTTTCAGTTTATGAACGCTTCAGTTTAAGTACTTCATGGACCCGTCTGGAACGGATTAATCCACTTTCCATTACTTTCAATGGAAAAGTTTGCTTCAGTTTATGAACGGTTACTCCGCGGACCGTCTGGAATGGATTAATCCACTTTCCATTACTTTCAATGGGAAAGTTCGCTTCAGTTTATGAACGCTTCAGTTTATGAACAGACTTCCGGAACCAATTGTGTTCATAAACCAAGGTACCACTGTACATTTCTTTAGATTTGCCTTGAGACCATCTTTAAACCTCTTTTGTTGACTACCAGCATTATGCTTTCCATTTTTAAGTTGGGAATAGAGTAGTTACTTTGGAAGATGATCATCAGGCATCCGCACAACATGACCAGTCCAACGAAGTTGATGTTGAAGAATCATCACTTTGACACGGGTGATCTTTGCTTCTTCCAGTACACTGGCATTAGTTTGCTTGTCTTCCCAAGTGATGTGTAAAAAATTTCAGAGACACCGTTGTTGGAATCTTTTGAGGAGTTGGAGATGGCGTTTATAAGTGGTCCATGTTTCACAAGCATATAGTAAGGTTGGCAGTACAATAGCTTTGTAAACAAGCATTTTGGTTTCCCTGCGAATGTCTCGGTCCTCAAACACTCTGCACTTCAATCAGGAGAAAGCCGCACTTGCAGAGCTCAGGTGATGCTGGATTTCAGCATCATGCTGGTCCACCCATTTCAACCTGGGAGAACGTGGATGTCTGGCTGATTCCCTCAAGGTGACCGCAATGCTTTTCCCTTCTTCCTGGGCATGCCATCAAACGATGATGCACACTGTTGCCCTCTATCAGGAAGGATGACATAACTGCCTTCTTTGGGAGTCCTCTTTCATCCTTCTCTGAGTAATCATATTGGCTACAGCCAGAGACAAGGTAGAGCTCTAGACAGATCACCGAGATCCTGAGGTACAGCAGTTTCTGTGCTTCCACATGCAAGAGGACGCTTTTAATATATGTGTCAGCGTGCATTTAAGGCTTTATTATAATCAATAATCCTAATTTATTGCCCAGCTCCACCTGTAACTTAAACAAGGAGAGGGCCTTTTATCATTCCCCTCCATCTCTGCTGCCCTTGGAGCAATTTAGCATTTGTCAAGAAGAAATAATAGCAGGAAAGACCTTTCTCCATTGCAGGGCAATCCAGGGACGTCCCAGAAATGGATGGGAAAAACGAGAAAGGACGGGAATAAATCTTTGGCACTCAAAGCTCCAGATCCCCCTTTCTCTATTTAATAACAAAAAGATTTACTTTGCAGACTTTAACCCACCGAAAGGAATTCTGTGTGCGCTCGCGATGTTAATAATGCAAAAAGGGATTTGACAACGTAGGGCTGGTTCAGACCCTATTTCTTCCACTTGTGCAAGGAGTCCAAACCCGTGCTCAGTTTCTCAAGGAAACAAAACTTCATAGGACCATAATAAACCGAGTCGGATTTAGAGCACAAGAAGATTAGGAGAACCTGCTGGATCAGGCCAGTGGCCCATCTAGTCCAGCATCCTGTTCTCACAACGCCCAACCAGATGGTTATTATGGGAAGCCTGCAAGCAGGACTTGAGCACAAGAACAACTCTCCTCTCCTGTGGTTTCCAGCAACTGGTATTCAGAAGCATTGCGCTCTAGTTGGGGCCACCTTTGAAGGGGACCCGGAAACTACAAGTAATCCAGGATGCGGCAGCTAGACTGGTGACTGGAAGTGGCTGCCGAGACCACATAACACCGGTCCTGAAAGACCTTCATTGGCTCCCAGTATGTTTCCAAGCACAGTTCAAAGTGTTGGTGCTGACCTTGAAAGCCCTAAACGGCCTCGGCCCAGTAGACCTGAAGGAGCGTCTCCACCCCCATCGTTTTGCTCGGACACGGAGGTCCAGCTCCGAGGGCCTTCAGGTGGTTCTATCCCTGTGAGAAGCGAAGTTATAGGGAACCAGGCAGAGGGCCTTCTCGGTGGTGGCACCCGCCCTGTGGAACGCCCTCCCATTAGATTTCAAGGAATTAAACAACTATCTGATGTTTAGAAGGCGTCTGAAGGCAGCCCTGTTTTGGGAAGTTTTTCATGTTTGATTATATTTTTAATATTTTGTTGGAAGCCGCCCAGAGTGGCTGGGGAACCAGACAGATGTGGGCAGGGTATGAAATAATAATAATAATTATTATTATTATTACTACAGTAGGAGCTGTTCGGCAGTGGAACAGGCTCCCACGAGAGGTGGTGGACTCTCCTTCCTTGGACATTTTAAAGCAGAGTTTGGATGTCCACCTGTCATGAATGCTTTAGCTGAGATTCCTGCATTTCAGAGGGTTGGAATGGATGACCCCTGGGGGTACCTTCCAACTCTACGATTCTACGATTCCACGGGCTCCATTCATTGCAAAGCAAACACATGCACTATCTAAGTAACTCATTTGGATTGGTTCAATCAGTTGCCCCTGAGGGAGGCTCCTAAAATCCGAGATGAACTGGACTGCTGCTAAAACCTTCTCTGAGCACCTTCTCTCCCTTTACCTTCCAGCCTGTGCCGTTTCTCAGATCCACGCAGCCTAAAGCGGTGCCCTGGGGGTTGCCAACAGTTTTCTGAATGGGCTCTTGTGCCTTTAACAACACAGAAACCTAGAAGCTTTTCCTGGCGTGCGGATGAAGGGAGGGGCAGAGCTTTGCCGGTGACATTTCAGCACACGGGGCGGTTGTTAACGGCACCGGTCTCTTGCTAGAAAAGAAAGTGAGGGAAGATGGCGACCCGATTGCAGCCTGTGACGGATTGGTCTGGTTGGCAATAGAACCCCAGGGTGTAAAAAGTTAAAACCCAACCTCCTAGATAAATGACGCATTCCATTCCTGAGGGGTGGGACTGCCAGGAGTTTAAAAGGGATGGGAGGCAGTTAGTTCTGGGATTGGGAGAGGGTTGTGGGAGTGAAGAGGGAGCGAGGGAGCGTGTAGTAGTAGGCGATCTCAAAGTGTTCTGAGGAGTTTAATTGAATTACATTATCTAGCCATTGTTAAAGGAAACTAAGAATATGATCTAAGAGCCTGTACACATGAAACCATTACGCGTTTTAAAGACCTCTAGTAATAAAGCTTTCTTGAATGTTATATTAAAAAGTGGATGTTCCTGGTTATTCCAGCTGGGTATCAAAACTCACAGAAGTGGTGGCTCAGTAGAGGACAAAACTTACCTCGGGAATAGAGGCGACAGTTTGTGTCTTAGAGTTACACTGAGGAGGCTTAGGAGGATAACCTGGGGGTGCCACAAAGTTGCCAGAGTGGAAAGGGTAAACTTTTGCAGTGGGGGAATCAAACTGTGTGAGCCCCTTTACTGTAGGCAAGAGGTTATTCCGTCAAACAGCCTAGAGTTTCCCAAGATACCAGGCCATGTAAGCTGGAAGACTCTCTTTACTAAGAAACCCACAAGTAAAAGGGGTTTATCTTAAGGCGGCAGGAGAAGAGGGAGGGTGGTTTCACCCCTGGATTCCTGTGTCGCATTTTTAGTAATAGAGAGGGAGGACATTTCGTCACATAATTGGTGGCAGCGGATCCCCGAAAGTTTAGTGACAACGCCGGGACTGGGTTTGTCGCATATTAATTGGTGGCAAAGTCCTTGGGTCCGTCGCACAGCCCTATAAAGTAACTGATTGTGGATGGTGTCGAAACCGCCACTGTCCCTGCATAGAAAGCAGGCTGATTGCGGCATTTTGTTTCCCGGCATCACAATCTGTACCAGGCTTTGATTTGTGTGGCTTTGATTCTTCCCCTCCCCGCCAAAGGGCAAGCTTTGTGAGTAGGGGAGCTAGCAGGCGTTCTCCCTTGGGAAGGCCAGTGTTTCACACTTCCCAGCGAGGACCGCCTGGCAGCACCCAAGGGTGCAGAAAGTCCGGTGCCTCTCTTTAGACCTTTCCTTTTCCTCTCTGGCTGCATATTAATAATAATCATAATAATAATTTATTATTTATACCCCGCCCATCTGGCTGGGTTTCCCCAGCCACTCTGGGCGGCTTCCAACAGAAAAATAAAACACAGCAATCTATTAAACATTAAAAGCCTCCCTGAACAGGGCTGCCTTCAGATGTCTTCTAAAAGTCTGGTAGTTGTTTTCCTCTTTGACATCTGTTGGGAGGGCGTTCCACAGGGCAGGCGCCACCACCGAGAAGGCCCTCTGCCTAGTTCCCTGCAACTTGGCTTCTCGCAACGAGGGAACCGCCAGAAGGCCCTCGGTGCTGGACCTCAGTGTCCGGGCAGAATGATGAAGGTGGAGACGCTCCTTCAGGTATACTGGACCGAGGCCATTTAGGGCTTTAAAGGTCAGCACCAACACTTTGAATTGTGCTCGGAAACGTACTGGGAGCCACACACAGCTTACATTTAATGCACAGAGCTTTCCCCAAAGAACCCTGGCAGTTTACCCATCGCCGAGCTACAATTCCCAGCGCCATTCACAAACTACAGTTCCCAGGGCAGGGGCAAATTCCTGTGTTTTTAGCTGAGCTTTAAATGTATGCTGTGTGTGCACGGCTTCTCCCTTCCTTGGCAGCAAACGCTCATTTCATTTTGGATCTGATAGCTCCGTCAAAGAGATCTTCTGTTCGGCTTGGGTCTCCTTTGCCCACACATCCTGCCTGTCTGCCTGCCAGGATCTGCTCACAGCGGGAGCCAAAAACACACCAAGGACGTTGAGCCAGCCAATGACTGGATTGCCTTCAGACAGCATCATCCACTTGGAGTCAAGGCTGGCTAGCATCTCCATGAGGAATGCCATTTTGCATTTGCAATATCCTCATTACCATCCTGGCAAGCTTTCGCCCTCAAAGGCCTCCTGCCAGGTCCGGAGCAGAATCAACTAGCAAACCATCTAATTTGCTTTTTAAAAATCCAACCTGTGTCATTTTCTCTCCATCTCCTATGGGTTGTACAGTGGTACCTTGGTTCTCGAACTTAATCCGTTCCGGGAGCCTGTTCGACTCACAAAACGGTTCGGAAACCAAGGCGCGGCTTCCGATTGGCTCCAGGAGCTTCCTGCAGTCAAGCGGAAGCCGCGTCGGATGTTTGGCTTCTGAAAAATGTTCGCAAATGGAAACACTTATGTTATGTACTGAGCATAGCTGCCAAGTTATCCCTTTTTTACAGGGATTTTCCCTTATGCTGAATAGGCTTCCTCACGAGAAAAGCGAAAACTTGGCAGCTATGGTACTGAGCTGAATCCTAGAACAATAGGATTCAGAATCAGCAGTCTGATTGGTCCGCAGGAGCTACCCAATCCAACTCCAGGTGGAAGTGAATCCGCAACCTGATTGGTCCATAGGAGCAGCCAATCAGGCTGCAGGCAGAAGTCAATCCACAACCTAATTGGCCCACAGGTGTAGCCCTGAAGTAGCCAATCATGCAAGGCCCATTGTGTAAATAATGTATATAAGCAGATGGTTTTGGGAAAAGAGTCATTCTTCTCCTGGATGACTATGAGCTGAATAAAGAGCATGAAATTCACTCTCGACTCCGAGTATATTTCAACTTACTTCCGGGTTTGCGCGTTTGGGAGCCAAAACGTACGAGCACCAAGGTGTTCGAGAACCAAGGTGCGACTGTATTTGGTGCAGTCCTACTTGGAGTAGATGCATTGGGAGGAATGGACATAACTTTCTCAGGTACATTATTATCAATTCTGTTCTAAGTATGACTTTGTTGCTGGTGCCCGTCTGTCTTGAGATATAATGGAGTGCCCCTCTGGGGGTGAAGTCGAACCTCTGTGTTAGCAGCATCAGAATGACCTCCCTGGGGCGCAAGCCTGGGCAGTGTGTCTGGAGGTTCTGGGCTGCCCAGATGACAAGACCCCCTTCTTGGCCTTGCCGATGTGGTCTAAAGGAAAGAAGAATGGTACTTTTAGCACCAGCTTGGCTGCAGGACTTGCAGGAGAACTTTCTCAGCCTGTGCGCCAAATCCACTGTGGACCGTATTTTGACAGGTGAGTGGAAGCACCCACCTGTCAATCGGTTCATGCCACAATGTCAGGTGATTCAGATTTCAAGCTGGAAGGAGGGACGGGCCTGTCTCCAATCTTAGTGCTGTCGTTCCACAGTGCTAAGATCAGAGATAAGTCCCTGCTTGCCCTTTAAAAGGCGTCAGGCAGAGGCTTGTCCCTTATCTTAGCGCTGTTGTCCCACAGCACTTAAATCAGAGATAAGCTTCCACTTGCTGTTGAAAAGGCAACACAGAACTTATCTCTGATATTAGTTGAAATATACTCGGAGTCAAGAGTGAATTTCATGCTCTTTATTCAGCTTGCAGTAGCAATAGAGGAAGAAGAGAAGAATGCCTCTTTCCCCAAAAACGTCTGCTAATATACATTATTTACGCAATGGGCCTTGCATGATTGGCTACTTCAGGGCTGCACCTGTGGGCAATCAGGTTGCGGATTGACTTCTGCCAGCAGCCTGATTGGCTGCTCCTGCAGGCCAATCAGGTTGCTGATTCACTTCCACCTGGAGCTGGATTGGGTGGCTCCTGCGGACCAATCAGAGTGCTGCATTCTGGATCCTATTGTTCTAGGATTCAGCTCAGTACATAACATTAGTGCTATGAAATGGACCCTCCAACCTCGTGGCAGCGTTTCACAGAAAAAGCCGAAAAGCAAGGCATCATCACCGTCATTTTTAATTTGTATACCGTCGTTCTATCTTACAATACTCAAGGCGGTTTACAAGCTGAAGAAAGGAAAAAATGTACATCTTATAACAATCTAATGCAATACAAAAATGTGATAATGAAACATCACTTTAAAATAAGCAACCTAGACATTCAACAATCATTAGAACAGTGAAATATACTCGGAGTCGAGAGTGAATTTCATGCTCTTTATTCAGCTCGTAGTCATCAAGGAGAAGAAGAGAAGAAGAAGAATGCCCTTTTCCCAAAACCATCTGCTTACGGTATATACATTATTTACACAATGGGCTTTGCGTGATTGGCTACTTCAGGGCTACACCTGTGGGCCAATCAGTTTGTGGATTGACTTCTGCCAGCAGCCTGATTGGCTGCTCCTGCAGGCCAATCAGGTTGCGGATTCACTTCTGCCAGCCGCCTGATTGGCTGCTCCTGCAGTCCAATCAGGTTGCGGATTCACTTCCACCTGGAGTTGGATTGGGTGGCTCCTGCGGACCAATCAGACTGTTGATTCTGGATCCTATTCAGCTCAGTACATAACAAATAGCATAAAAGAACAATATCAACATATAAGAGTTAAACAGAAATCCACCCAGTTACAATAAATAATTTCTAAACTATAATCAATAAAACAACGGCAAGCCACAGTTCATAAAATAATACAATGCAAACTGAGAAGCAGAGACTAGAGGGTGGGGCAAGGCAGGTGGAAGGAGGCCTTGTCTGATGAAGTCTCTCCCCTCACACTCCTATGCGCTTCTGTGCTGCACAAGTTGGGATTTGACAGCTGGAGAAGCGGGACTCTGATTTCGACCCTCAAGGTCTCTTGGATTGGCCACGATTCGCTGCTGGAACTGGCAGAGAGCGTAGGGAGAGTTGGACGACGCAAGGAGCAAGCGCTGCGACACGACAGCTCACGATATCCTGAGCAAGACCAGCGGAGAAGGGGGGGGAGAGAGAGAGAAAAGGGGGGAGGTGGTGGATTTGGCAAGGAACAGGGGAGGCCTGCTCCTAATTTACTCCTTGAAGAGCAGCCCTCCAAGAGCATCGGCGAGGGCTACGCAAGCCTTTATTGAAAAGCCTCCAAAGTGTTTATAGGACAATTTGTGTGCAGCAAGTTTCCCTGGAAGCGGCTCACATCGGAGAGAGCGGAGCGGAGTCGAGGAGGGCTCTCTGTTGTTCGTTAGAGGCCTGATCCTCATTGATATGAACACGCTGGGAATCAAGTCATCTAACAGATGTTTGCGATTTAAGAGAAAAGTCTCTGGAAGGGAGAGGAAATACTTGGCAGGCGGCGGGGAAACGGGTGAAAATCAAACAGTTCATTCCTGGGTGCAATCATAGCCAAATCTATTCTTTGCGTATGTTTGGGGCGTGTTGGGGGGGGGAAGAGAAGGGGGTATGGTATTTTATGTGCGTAAAGGACCTGGAATCAGACCCTTCTGAAGGTTTATAGAGTGTTCATCTTTCCAAAGAGGTAGCTCTATTGCACTCTTCAGCACTGAATGTCTGCAAAAAATGGATTCATTTTTTTTAAAAAAAGGATAGGAACTCTGCACGAGTTCAATGCACCCTGCACACACTTTACTGTGGCTGCACATTTTTAGGCATGATGCGGCAGTGGTGACCATTGACTTATGACCCAGTGAGGTATGACCCTAACCACACAATTGCCTATGGATAGAGGGATCTGTCCATTGCAGTTTCTTCCGGTTTCTCATTTTGCAATTCCTAAGTTCAGTTCTCCATATTGCCACATTAGTTTTTGCATATATATATATATATATATATATATATATATATATATATGTTAAAAAAGCTCTCATCAAAAGCTAACAGCATCTAAGTGTACATTTTGCATGCCATTTTTGCCTTAAATATACGCATTTCTGCAAGGCAAGATTCCCCCAAAATGCATTTATGTATGTGATTCTCGGTATTATATGCATTTATATGCACACTTTATCCTAGTGTAGTGTATCCTAGACATACTGCTGGGCTGGAGGACTGCAGCACAAAATTCAGAGAAGCGCAAATTCCAGAAGGTGGTTGGGTTTCAGTTCATGTATTGTTTCAAAAAGTGTTGCTTGGGCAAGTTTGCCTTTAAATGAGAAATGAATACAATTTCTCCCCATCACGATCAATCATGTGATTTTTTTAAAAAGGAATGAATGACAGTCTTCGGGTCCCTGATAAGCTGAGTGGTTAATGTGCACAGCATCCAGTGATTGTGCAAATCCCCCTGGCCACACAGAGAATGTGCATATGATCTGTCTATGAAAAGGAATTGTGTACATTTCCTGGTCAAAATGCAATATACATAATCCTCCTTTGGGGAATGTATATATCTCAACTGAATTTTGTACATTCTGCAGCCATTATGAATAATCTACAACAGGCTTTAGGTATGTGCATCCATACCTGCCAAGTTGCTGTCAGAGAAATAAGGGACCGGGCCGGAAATAGCAGACCGGAAGTAGCGCTGCCGCTATTTTGGAACTGGGCGGAGCATGCTCAGAAGTTACTTTTGATGCTGCTTTGCCCAGTTCCAAAATGGCCGCCGCGCCAGAAGTCGCATTGCAACCATTTTGGAACTGGGTAGTGCAGCGTCAAAAGTCGCTTCTGAGCATGCTCCACCCAGTTCCAAAATGGCCACCGCGCCAGAATAAACTGGGGAAAAACAAAAAAAATCCGTTTTTTCAGCTAGGAACAGCTGGAAAAATGAGGATTTCCCGGGGAAAACGGGAGACTTGGCAGCTATGTGTGCATCTCAGCTGAATTTTGTACGTTCTCAGCATGCAATATGGAGTCCACCAACATCTGGAGGGCCACAATTTTCCCATTCTTGCTATAGAAAAAAAGTTTTCATTCTTCTAATTGACCTGAAAGTAGGGTGGGAAAACAAGGCAATAGAACAGATACATTTGCCAAACCCAAATATCTGTTTTGCATAATATTTGTCCCACAGGGAAGGGATCTGCCATGCAGATGCTGCTGTGGTTCCTTGCAGAAAATAATGCATGACAAGGACTAAGCAATCTGAGTGTTCTCCAGCTGTGGTTGGACACCAACTCCCCTTCAGCCCCAGGATGACCAACTGGTCAGGGATGGTGGGAGCTTTGGACAATATGGAAAGATTTAAAATATGGACGATGAAATAATATGCAGTTGAAAATGTTGGCAATAATAGGACCCCTGGAGGGGGATGGCGGGAAGTCTAGAGATTCAGAGAAATTTCTAAATCTGAGTATGTATTTGATACTGTTATGATTTTACACTTGAAAAAAATCAAATAAAAATTATTTACAAAAATTAAAATAAATAATACTGTCCCCAATAATGGAGATGGGGCTTTATGGGTAACATTGATGTTGGGTGTTGACCTCTCTCTCTCCTGTAACTGACTCTCAGAAGCTCTGCTAATCTTCCTACCGGGCCTGTAGTCTTTCACTCAAGCAGAGGCCAGCTTCCTAAACGCTTCCCTGGTGAGCTGCTGAGTTTCGCGGAGTGTCACTCGTCTCTTTCCTTTGACAAAATGCTCACATTGACTGTCATGTTTTAAATGGCTGGCTCGGCCTGTTTTCAGCACCTACGTTAAACTTTCCACCTCCAGAAGTATTGCAAATGTGGATGGTGGGACAAAAGCATCAGGTCTCCCGGAATGGTCAACTTGTGGTGTGTGCATGTTTAAAAAGTGGGTTCCTTTTTTAAAATTATTATTTTTTAAACAACACACGTATCTGTTGCACTTTTTGTACCACCAGTTTGGTCCAAAACAGCTCCCTCCCCAAAAACATTTCTTGGCCTGGAGAAACATTTATAAATCTAAATAATCATAGAATCATAGAATTGTAGACTTAGAAGGTAGTATGCATTCCGTTGTCTGTGTTTGCCTGATCTTGAGTCTGGACTAAGGATTCCGAGCCCCTGTGTTCCGATTCAATATATGATATCCAATCACAGAACATTTCAGGATTTGGGCCTCTGCTATTGGCCCTTAAACTCTGAATCATGATTCGCAGCTTAGAAGTTTAGACAGCCAATCACGTTGGAAGTGGGAGTGGCCCAGGCCTTCAGAAATGTATATAAGCAGTTGCTTTGCCCCTGTTCTGTTAGTTTAATAAAGGTTCTTGCTGTTATCGCTGTGTCTTGCCTTGTGGGAACCCACCTACGCTTCAGAAGGTGCCCCCAAGAAACATCTAGTCCAACCCCTACAGTGTTGGAACCAGAGCTGAAGAATCCCTGACAGATGTTCACCCAACATCTGTTTGAAATCCTCCAGCGAAGGAGAGCCCACCACCTGCCGGAAGAGTCCTTTCCAGTACTGAACAGTTCTTACTGTCCGAAAGTTCTTCCTAAAGTTTAATCGGAATCTGCTTCCTTCCAATTTGAATCCATCGGTTTGGGCCCTACCATATGAAGCAGTAGAAAACAAGCTTGCTCTACCTTCCCTATGAATTCGGGACAGAGAAAGCAATTATTCACGCGACACATAGCTAAACTATGGAATTTGATCCTGCCAGAGGTAGTGAGGTCCACCAACTTGGATAGCTTCAAAACACAAAAATATACAAATGGAAGATTTTTATACTTCTATTGGTACTCCCTCCCTGGAGAAGCCAGGCTGGCTCCGTCCTTGCTGTCTATCTGCCAGCAGGTGAAAACATTGTTCCAACAGGCTTTTGGGAACTGACTGCTTTTAATGAAAGAGATGGTGTTCTGCTGTTTTTATTGTAATTGTTTGTATGGTTTAAGTACATTAGATAGTTTTAATTCTATCCGTGTTTAATTGTTGTTGTTTTTTTAATGATGGGCTTTCCCCTATGTTTTTATCTAATTTTTCTATTTTTTGTTCTAATTTTTGTTGTTGTTTAGTCATATCCGACTCTTCGTGACCCCATGGACCAGAGCACGCCAGGCACTCCTGTCTTCCACTGCCTCCCGCAGTTCGGTCAAACTCACGTTGGTGACTTCGAGAACATTGTCCAACCATCTCGTCCTCTGTCGTGCCCTTCTCCTTGTGCCCGCCATCTTTCCCAACATCAGGGTCTTTTCCAGGGAGTCTTCTCTTCTCATGAGGTGGCCAAAGTATTGGAGCCTCAGCTTCAGGATCTGTCCTTCCAGTGAGCACTCAGGGCTGATTTCCTTCAGAATGGATAGGTTTGATCTTCTTGCAGTCCATGGGACTCTCAAGAGTCTCCTCCAGCCACCATAATTCAAAAGCATCAATTCTTCGGTGATCAGCCTTCTTTATGTTCCAGCTCTCACTTCCAAATATCACTACTGGGTTCTAATTTGTATCTGTTCTTATTTTTATCTGTATGCCTCCTTGAGTCCTTGTCAGGCAAAAAGATGGAATGATGATGATGATGATGATGATGATGATGATGATAATAATAATAATAGGCTCTTGATAGCTGCAACTGGCCAGTAACATGTGACCCCCTCATTCCAGAAGGGAATGCAAACCTTGGGATAGAAAAGGTTGCCTCCCCCTGCCCTAAGCCTTTGGGCCTGTTTGAGTTTGTCTTTAAAACCAAAAGGCTCGTGGTCTGTCTTCCCAAAGCTGTAAGTAAGTGACTTCTGGGATAAGATTTATAATGAACTCAAGAAAGTGTTGAAAAACACATTTGTTAAGAAACCAGAAGCATTTCTAGTGGGCATTGTCGGTAAGGAGAATCCTAAGAAAAATGTACTCTTTTTTATGTATGCCACGACGGCGGCAAGAATTCTAATAGCCAAAAACTGGAAATCACATGTATTACCAACGATCGACGACTGGCAGATGAAGATGATGGAGTTTATGGAGCTGGCTGAGGTGACCGGAAGAATCCGCAACCGGGGAGAGGAAGCGATAGAAGAAGAATGGAAAGACTTTAAGTTATATTTTAAAAAATATGCAAAAGTAACATATTAAGATCAGAATTAGGCTGTAATTAAACTGTGGAATTCATGAATATGTTAAGGGAAAGGTGTAAAATAAGATTATACAAGGTGATCAAAATGGTTTAGAAATTGCTAAAGTATAAATGTGATAAAGAACCACAGGGGAAGGGAACCCAAGGGGGTCCCTATTTACAATGTGAATGAACTAAGGATTAAGCAACTTTAACTGTGTGGTTTTTTTGTTTCTTTTTTCTTTTTTGTATAGTGTTATTGTTATAGTTTTTTGTTTTTGTGTCTTCCTTTTTTTATCTTGAAAACTTTAATAATTTTTTTTTTTTAAAAAAAAGGCTCGTGGTCTGTCTTCCCAAAGCTGCATTCTTTCAGACTTCCTCAGTCATGCCATTGACAGTTTCTTGCCCTGACAGTGGCTGTGGTGGCTGATGCAGTAGCAACCCAGGCGTTGAAAAGCCAACAGCCGTCTGAGGCGGAGGATCAAATGTGAGAAATGGGAAGATCTCAGCTTCGCTCAGCCACAGCAGGCCGAGAGAGCTCGCCGGGAGCCGTCATCGCAGTTACCGGGCAGTTGCCCCTGTCGAAACCAAATCTCCTTTGAAACGGGCCCGCTAACATGCGGCAGGAGCAGAGAAGTAAGGTGGGGGGTGAGAGGGGGGGAATAGGAGGCAGGAGAAGAGAGTATTTCGGTTTCAAAAGCAGAGTTTGGGAACAGCTCCAACAGAGAAGCGAGCAGAGGACAGTCCTTTGTGTGAAGATATCTGCCGTTTGAAGGGCGTAGAGATATAGGAAACTACATTAGTCCCAGGTGGAGCATCAATCAAATCTCATACGATTGTGGAATTGTAGAGTTGGAAGGGACTCCGAGGCTCATCTAGTCCAACCCCCTGCAACGCAGGAATCTCAACACGCAGTTCCCCATCCAATTGTGAACCATACCAGACCCTGCTTAGCTTTGCAAGTGTGCCAGTGGTTTTATTGCCGCGCTGCTAGGAGATGGCGCACACTGCTAGGAAGAATGAACGCAGCAGCGTCTGGGAATTTTTTCAACTAAGAGAAAAGCCGAGTAAGAGGCCACATGATGGAAGTTTATAAAATTAGGCATGGTAGGGAGAAAGCGGATAGGGGAAAGCCCCCCCCCATTTTCTCTTAACACTAGGACCCCTGGACAGACAACGATGCTGTATGTTGGAAGATTCGAGACAGATATAAGTAAGTCCTTTTCTACGCAGCAGATTGTTAAACTATGGAACTCCCTGCCACAGGAGGCAGTGATGGCCACCAACTTGGATGGTTGTGAAAGAGCAGAAATTCATGGAGGAGAAGGTTATCAGGGGTTACTGGCTGCAATGGCTATGCTTTTCCCTTCGCAGCTGGAGGCAGCAATGCTGCTGAATACCGGCTGCATGAATCCACAGGAGGGCAGAGTGCACCTGGGTCTCCCACTTTGGGCCTTCCCACCGGCTTCTGGTTGACCCCTTTCATAGAATAGAACCATAGAATCATAGAGTTGGAAGAGACCACAAGCTGCAGCGGGACTTCTGGTGTGGCAGCCATTTTGGAACTGGGCAGAGCAGCATCAAATGTCACTTCTGAGCATGCTCCGCCCAGTTCCAAAATGGCGGCAGCGCTACTTCCGGTATGCTACTTCCGGTCCGGTCCCTTATTTTTCAGAGAGGAACTTGGCAGGTATGCCCATTGGCCTGATCCTGCCGGCTGTTCTTATGTTCTTGCTCCCTAGCTCATGCTGGCCCCCTCTTTGGGCTCAGACATTTCTTGGGGTCTTGCTTTTGGCTCCCCCAACCCACTACGAGCCTCTCCTGGGTCCAGGGGAGTTTTTAGCATACGTGCCGCCAGGCTGCAAAGATCTGACCAGCTCCCCCAAATTTAGTTTAGCCCCCATATTAAATTTTTATTATGCTTATGTCAGACACCATGCTTACGCCTTATCTCTTGTTTATGAAAGAAGGGAGGAAAAGGAAACAAGCTTTTTTATTTGCTCATTCATTTACAATACACTTATCCTCGTTGAGTCTAACAAGCATCGCCGTTGTTAATGACAAGCACTGCCGCTGGCGAGGCACGTCTTTGGTAATTGAGTGCACAAAGTCGAAAGTCCTTTAGTGAAACAGTAGGTATACATGTCGGAAATACCTAGGAATATACAGTGGAACCTTGGTTTACGCCTACCTCCGTTTATGAACGCCTCCATTTACGAACGCCGCAGACCCGGAAGTGTTTACATCTGGGTTCCGCGGCGCTCGGTTGTACAGAAGCGATCTGCGCAGCTCACGCGTGCGCAGATGCGCTCTATCGGCGCTTCACGCATGCGCAGAAGTGTGCCTTCGGCGAGCGAACGCCTCCGCAGAACAGATGGCGTTTGCAAACCGAGGTACCACTGTATGTATTTTGTTTTTCTAGCTTGATCAAGATTATTTATTACAGTGGAAACTCAGATTATGAACACCTCGGTTTACGAATTTTCGGTTTACGAATGCCGCGGACCCATCTGGAACGGATTAATTCACTTTCCATTACTTTCAATGGGAAAGTTCGCTTCAGTTTATGAACGCTTCAGTTTATGAACAGACTTCCGGAACCTATTACACCCATGCTTCGGGTTAAGTACACTTTAGGTTGAGTACTCTGCGGACCCGTCTGGAACGGATTAATCCACTTTCCATTACTTTCAATGGGAAAGTTCGCTTCAGTTTATGAACACTTCAGTTTAAGTACTCCGCGGACCGTCTGGAACAGATTAATCCACTTTCCATTACTTTCAATGGGAAAGTTCGCTTCAGTTTATGAACAGACTTCCGGAACCCATTGTGTTCATAAACCGAGGTACCACTGTATTTCATAACAGGTAGGTACTGTAGTTAAAAGCTTAGGTCGTTTCAGCGGTGGGCGCCTGTCGCCCCTCAGAATTTGGTGCCCAGGTGCCCCACACCCCTTGCACCCTGGGTAAAGACAGCCCTGCCTGGGTTCTCCGACTATCTGAGCTCCTCCCCCTCTTCCTCAGGATTGGTCTGTCCCCTCCATGACATCTCCGTAGGGTTCAGGACATGAATGGACCAGCCTCCACTCAGTTGCTCCACCCCCCCAGACCCCTCACAGGACCACATCCATGGAACAGGTGCTTGCTGGCAATATCTCCCGTACGCTGCAAAGAACCGCCAGACCCAGGCGACCGTAATTTCTTAATCACAAAGAGGACCGAGTACCTTCGACATGTCCGAGGAGCCCCCTGCTTCCCATGGTAAAACCAGGAACAGATTCCAGGTGTAGCTTCGTGATTATTATATACATAAGAAGTTGGCCATCTGTGCACGGTGTGTTCCTGCATGGTTTTCTTTCTTCCGTGGATGAGAAAGGGCGATTTTTTTGGGGGGGGGGAAGCATTAAGTGTTATTAGGTGAAGAGAATTTGGATTCCTGTTCCAAGCTTCTCCCTTCAGGCTAGGAACAATTTCCTGCTGCTCTTCCCTCCCCCAACCCTGCCAGACACTTCGAGATGAGGAAAGGACTTCAAAGAGGCGTTCTCAAAGCACACCCGTCGCCGCCTGCCCCCCGAAAAACGGCAGGCATCCGTTAGCGAAAGTATCCATGTTGTGATACGCCACAGATTGCTGCGGTTTGCAAACCAGGCCCCCGGGGTCACAAACGGCTGGATCTGCACTTAATGCGACTTGACAGCTCGTATTATATTCTCTCACTCATGGATGGTAGAGGCAGGTCCCGTTACATACGGAGGAAATCCCTCCGGGTCAAGGTGGAAGAAACATAGCAGAGAGAGCTCCGTATTCCCTGGGAAGCCATTACCCTCCAGAGCACCGTACGGCACACACGTGCTCGTACGCCTTCTGCCTTTGCCAAGAGGAGGAATTAGCAGCAAAGATTGAGCCCAGGCAGCAAGTGCAGAAATGCAAGAGGTGTCGCCGGTGGCAGAAGCAGCTCAACATTTTCCAGCCAGAGGGCCACATTCACTTCTGAACACGGCTCAGGACTGCAATGCCTCAAGGACCACCTCTTTCCATATGAACCTACCCGGACCCTGAGATCACCTTCTGAGGCCCTCCTTCATGTGTTTCCTCCTCGAGAGGTGAGGACGGTGGCAACACGAGAAGGGGGCCTTCTCTGCAGAGGCTCCCCGTCTGTGGAATGCTCTTCCCAGGGATGTTCACCTGGCACCTTCATTATACACCTTCAGGCGCCAGGCAAAAACGTTCCTTTTTAACCAGGCCTTTGGTTGATCTTATTGACATCCAACACCCTTTTAGAATGTGGCTTTTGTGGGGGGGGGTTATTGGGTTACTGCTTTTGGTCAGGGGTGTAGGAAGAGGGGGGCGATGGGAGCGCAGGCCCCCCGGCAGCGCGATCCCAGCGGGGTGCCATCACGGCTGCCCTCCGCCCGTGCTGGGCGCCCCGCCCCTGCAGGTGGCGCTCCCCGCTCCCAGAACGTGCGCCCCGCCCCTAGAACACACGCCATGCCCCTTTGGGCAGTGCGCCCCGCCCTGGGACGCGCGCCAGCCCCGCCGCTCCTGCTCTCCTGCTTTGGGTTTGATTTTAAATGTTGGGGTCTTGTTGTGAACCGCCCTGAGACCTTCTGGTATAGGGCGGTGTATAAGTTGAATAAATAAATAAATAAATAATAATAATAATAATAATAATAATAATTTGTTGTTGTTTAGTCATGTCCGACTCTTTGTGACCCCATGGACCAGAGCACGCCAGGCACTCCTGTCTTCCACTGCCTCCCACAGTTTGGTCAAACTCATGTTCGTAGCTTCGAGAACACTGTCCAACCATCTCGTCCTCTGTTGTCCCCTTCTCCTTGTGCCCTCAATCTTTCCCAACATCAGGGTCTTTTCCAGGGAGTCTTCTCTTCTCATGAGGTGGCCAGAGTATTGGATCCTCAGCTTCAGGATCTGTCCTTCCAGTGAGCACTCAGGGCTAATAATAATAATAATAATAATAATAATAATAATAATAATATATAATGATGGGCGTTGTAGTCTAGCAATATTAGGAGGGCTACAGCTCCTCCCATTTCTGCTACTGACGTAGGACTGGATTTTGGAGAGAAGGGATTTCAGATGAGCTTCAGGCCTGGTTCAAGAACTTCTTCTGTACTCCACTTGGAGGTCCATGAAGCTGCCCCAGGGTCCTTTGCAAGGGATCTTAACACAATTTGGAAAGAAAATGGGGGGCAGGGGAATGGCATGGGGTTTGTGGGGAGCGACTGCAGGCAAGGTATTTTCCAGCTTCACACAGTAGAATAGTGTTTTCCATTAAACTTGGGGCTGCTCATTCTTTTAATGAGCTGAATACTGTAGTCCTGTACACATTTCAGGTAACAGGATCTCCCTCCGTACGTCTCTTTTTTCTTAACAGTGTCTGATTTAGGGATCTGCGAGGCTGTTTCCACGATTTCCAAGTTATTCCACCTTCGGTGACTCCTGTGAAGTCTGCAACAGAGCTCCCTGGAAAAACTATTGAAAGGCAAACCCGCTTTCACGTCCCCTATAAAATTCGGGTTCTGTTCAGGGTAATTCTCCATTCTAGACATTCAAAACCTTTCCCGAATTGTTAAAAGCCATTTATCCACCGTGCGATTAAAGGACAGAATATTTTGGCAACGGCATAGATCTTTCCTTCAGACGGGGAGTATTTTGTCTACCTCATTTACAGCCTGTACAAAGCCATATTTTTTAACATTTGAGACTCTGCTATTTTTTCCATTTTCGTTCCTACCTACCCTGACCCATAAACCAGTTTTACTTCCCTTGGTGCCACAGCCTGTCAGTCCAGATTAGAAGGTTCGGGGACTCGAAAAACCCACCAATACTGACACCCACATTTCTTTCCCCCCATCCAAAGTTTATGACCCAATACAAATTTCTAAAACCCATCTGCGGATTTCTTTCACTTTTTAAAGTAATCACTGTGCCAAACACGATCGTGGAAGGAAGGCTGGGCATATCTGTCAATTTTGACTTCTCTCGGTTTCTCATCTTTCCAATCCTAAGTTCAGTTCTGCACAAATCCACATCAGTTTTCAATTTTATTTTATTTTTTTTGTTAAATATGAAAAAGAGGCCTCATGAAAATTCACCACCATTGCTTCTCGGCCTTTTGGCTAAGATCAAGTGTATGTGAAAATTCACCACCATTTTAGTGCAAATTGTATACAGACGTTTGTATTACTCTGCAAGCAATCTTCCCTAATACAATGCACTTTAAAATCTTGTTTTCACAAATATTTGCATTTTTCTGCACACTTCACCGCAGGGTAGACTTTTCTGTCCACATTACTTGGCTGGAGTAGTGCACTGCAAAATTCAGAGAAGTGCGAGTTTTGAAGCATAGTCGTGTTTCAATTCTCATATCATTTCAGACACAGACTTACCAAGCTAAACATTGACCGTTCACAAAAATAATAGCAGATTTGAATTCCTCACGCCCAAAACATATTTTTAAGAATGAAGAAATTTGCAAAAATTAAGTTTCACACCCCCCCTAAAATGACATGCTAGTAGTGACTCGTGAGTGACCTACCTTGCAGAAACAAAATAATTTTTGCAATTTCACAATGCTGCAGAATTTAGCATCCACTAGCAGAACATGGGTGCAGAATTTAGAATTCTGTAAAGCAACACAAGTCTTTCAAAGCTCAGAGACGAATTCTTCTTTATCCAAAGTGTTCAATATCCTTTTTGTCTAACAAATAGAATTGGGGTAGGTGGGTGTATGTTGTAGGCGAAGAACACAGATTATTATTTTCTTTAGAAAATGATCTCATCTAACTGTAAACGTCCCCTAATAGCCGCTCACAGATAAATCACTGGTGCTTATTTTATTAGTGGTTTTAAATACAATAGCATTTTTATGATTTGGCCCTCGACTCCATTCCCTGCCCTGACGCAGCACCTCTCCATCGGGGTTGGCTGCGTCCGTCAAACAGACGACAAGGCTGGATCCCATTACAAACACAGGGAAGGAAGAACACCTTACGAAAGCGAAGGGGGAAAAAGAAGAAATTTGTTTGTTGCAGAGAATTCAGCCGCTTAAGAGCCCTTAAAAGAAACCTTGTGTGCGTTCCAACTTGTCGGCTGAGAACAACCCGAAGCTATTCCATCTGTGCTGAGGCACAGAAATGCCTTATCTGTTTGGCCTCGTATCAGAGACTCAGCAATCTGGGTAAGAAGGATTGGCAGATCTGGTGAGACAGCCAGGAGGAACGTGCTTGCTATTTAATTAAAAAGGCTGGACTTAGAAGTGAAGTTTCAAAAGAAATAGCTGGCCCTGATTGCTTTGCTTAGCATGGATTTCCCCAACCTGGTGCCCACCAGATGGAAAGAATGTAAGGACAGGAGGAGAGCCCTTTTGGATCAGAACAAACGCCCATCTAGCTATAATGTCTGAGTTCTGCCGTTCATAGTTGGAGACATCAATGCTTCTGAATACCAGTTCAGCTTGCCGATCAGAAGGTCGGCAGTTTGAATCCCTGTGACGGAGTGAGCTCCTGTTGCTCTGTCCCAGCTTTTGCCAACCTAGCAGTTTGAAAGCATGTCAAAGTGCAAGTAGATAAATAGGTACCGCTACAGCGGGAAGGTAAACGGTGTTTCCATGCATTCTGGCTTCTGTCTGAGGGAAGGTTTACTTTAGCAGAGTTAAACAATACCCTTTATAAGTTTATGCAGCGATCAGCTTGTTACTGACTCATCTGAGTTCTACTAATAAAGATGACTTCCTGGTTAAAAATCCCTTTGAATGCCTCTTAAAGAATACACATACAAATCTGATTCATGTCAATATAAGCTCTCGCTCTGTTAGCTTTTCAGCAAGCCAGGAGGAGGGACGGATGGGAGCACCGCCCGTCCCTCCTCCCGGCTCACTGAAAATCGAGAGCCGCTTACACACTCTGTGCGGCTCTCGCTACCAGCCTCCCCTTTCCCCTGAAGCCCTGGGAAGGTTTGGGAGCAGCGGGCAGGCTGTTCACCGTTGTCTCGCGCTCAGACTTTTCTTCTTCTTGTTTTCCTGCTCTAAATACTAGGTGCGGCTTATGGTTGGGTGCGTCTTATGGAGCAAAAAAAATATGGTGTGCCAGAGGGAAGTTGGTCCTGAGGTGACTGCAACTGAGCAGTTATGTTTCAAAACTGCCAGCAACTGACCATCTGGTTTTCACAGCAACCGGTTAGAACATGGAGGCCGTTAGTCCTCTGTTGGAATGTTGCACTTGACTGCACCTTTACATCCCACACTGTCACGGTGTCCCATTGTGCCAGAAGCGGTTTAGTCCTGCTGGCCACACGACCTGGAAAGCTGTCTGCGGACAAATGCCAGCTCCCTCGGCCTGAAAGCAAGATGAGCGCCGCAACCCCTGGAAACGACTGGAGTAGATGGGCCATTAACCTAATTAATAATAATAATAATACCCCATCATCTAAATTGTCCCAGCCACTCTGGGCAGCTTCCAACATACATAAAAACATAATAAAACAAAAAACTTCCCCAGACAGGGCTGACTTTAGATGTTTTCTAAAGCTTGTTTAGTTACTTATCTCCTTGGCTTGGGGGTCACCATAACGCCATAGCCTCCAACATTTATTTGATGAAAATAGGGACATTGAGCCTAGGGCTTGCCAATTGAAAGGTTGGCAGTTTGAATCCCCGTGATGGGGTGAGCTCCCGTTGTTCAGTTCCTGCTCCTGCCAACCTAGCAGTTCGAAAGCACGTCAAAGTGCAAGTAGATAAATAGGTACTGCTCTGGCGGGAAGGTAAACGGCGTTTCTGTGCGCTGCTCTGGTTCACCAGAAGCGGCTTAGTCATGCTGGCCACAGGACCCAGAAGCTGTCTGCAGACAAACGCCGGCTCCCGTGGCCTATAGAGCGAGATGAATATATAAAAGGATGTCATATAGGGTGAAAGCTTGTTTTCTGCTGCTCCAGAGAAGCAGACATGGAGCAATGGATTCAAACTACAAGAAAGAAGATTCCACCTAAACATTAGGAAGAACTTCCTGACAGTAAGAGCTGTTCGGCAGTGGAATTTGCTGCCAAGGAGTGTGGTGGAGTCTCCTTCTTTGGAGGTCTTTAAGCAGAGGCTTGACAGGCATATGTCAGGAATGCTTTGATGGTGTTTCCTGCTTGGCAGGGGGTTGGACTGGATGGCCCTTGTGGTCTCTTCCAACTCTATGATTCTATGAGCGTGCAACCCCAGAGTCGTCCGCGACTGGACCTAATGGTCAGGGGTACCTTTACCCTTACCTTAAGGAAAAGCGGGACATTCCGGGATCAAATCAGAAACTGGGACGGCTTCTGTAAATCCAGGACTGTCCCTAGAAAACAGGGACACTTGGAGGGTCTGAGGTGGCCCATTGCCCTGATCCAGCAGATCTTCCTTGGTCCTTACGTTATGGTTAAAGTCTTCAAAGCACTGGTGATCTTAACAGCTGCTTGAAGGTTTCTCTTTAACCTTTTCTTCCCAACACACAGATCTCCCTCCTCTTTGGAAGATAAGCTGCTGTGCAGAGTCAAACTGTCAGTCCATCAGCTAGCAGTGGCCAGAGAGAGGCTCAGGCAGATCTCTTCCCCAACCACATCAGGAGCTGCTGGGGATTGAACCCAAGACCTTCTACATGCAAGGCAGATGCTTTCTCAGTGAGCTGCAGCCCTCCTCCCTCCCTCCACCCGCCCTGGAGCCTGCAGTCTTGGCAAGGAGTCCCTCGCAGGTTAGGCTCTGCGATCTGTAAACACTCAAGTAATTATAGCATTAAAAGAAGAGACACAGATTACGGCCGTCCCGATAGCATCACTCTCACCTGGAGTAATGAGAAAGGGAGTTGGGGTTTTTTTTTACAAGCGCAGCCACCATTATGAGTCTAAAGAGTTCTGCAGGTTTTGAAATCGCCTGCCTTGTCATCTTTGGGACAGCTAAAGAAAACAGTGCAGGAATGCAGGGAGCTGACTTCGTAATGCTGAGCCAGAACGCCGGTCTGATTAGCTTAGTATTTGCTACTCTGAATGACAGAGTCCTACACTAGTGGCCAAAATTGTGGAAACCTTCTGGAAAAAAACTATTCCCGAGGTTGGATGGCTCATAACACCACTTTCTTTGGGAGTAATGCCATAAAATGATATATCAGTGGAAAGATAATTTAATGAGGAATGTAATGCAACAAAGTTTGTACAATTTTCTGTATTCTATCAAAGGCTATAGCCAAATAACCAGAAAAAGGAAGAACAACTCGCTTAGATTGGTATGCAGTAGCTTTCCTCCCCCTGCCCCACAGCTTGTTAAATGACTTGGAACGCTAATAATAATAATAATAATAATAATAATAATAATAATAATAATAATAATATTTATACCCCGCCCATCTGGCTGGGTTTCCCCAGCCACTCTGGGAGGCTTCCAACAGAATATTAAAATACAATAATCTATTAAACATTAAAAGCTTCCCTAAACAGGGCTGCCTTCAGATGCCTTCTAAAAGTCTGGTAGTTGTTTTTCTCTTTGACATCTGATCGGAGGGTATTCCATAGGGCGGGCGCCACTACTGAGAAGGCCCTTTGCCTGGTTCCCTGTAACTTGGCTTCTTGCAGTGAGGGAACCGCCAGAAGGCCCTCGGTGCTGGATCTCAGAACGATGGGGGTGGAGACGCTCATCAGGTATACTGGACAGAGGCCATTTAGGGCTTTAAAGGGCAACTCTCCCAATACCAGTTTTTTAGTTTTTAGTACACACACACACACACACACACACACACACACACACACACACAGCTGTCTGGTCTCCTTGTTGCTCACCACCTTCCACTGGCCAGTTCACCTCCACATGGAAGGAGACCACCCAGTGCTGACAATCACAGCCGTTGTCCCTGCGTTCTGCCAGGGAAGAGGGAGCGGACCACCTTTATATCAGCACAGCTGTCGTGTGCTTTTGTGACATCACAGGCAGTCCACAGCCAATGGCAACAGCTGAGGAGGCATCACCATAACCTCATTAGACCTCACAATGGTGGATGCAGCTCAACAGCCCTTCTCTGTATTGGTAGGTAAAGGTAAAGGTAAAGGACCCGCAAACGGTCAAGTCCAGTCAAAGGCGACTATGGAGTTGTGGCGTGTTGGTAAATTCAGTTCTACCTTATGCATTATACCTTAAGGGTTAGACATGTTGCTGAGATAGTGTGTCACATGTCTAGGCATTTCAGTTAAGATGCTGTGAGTTGCTGTACTGAGTTGTATGCTGAGTTGTATGCTGTAGGAGTATAGGAGGAGGAGCACTGCTCTCTCTCTCTTCCAAGTGTTCTAAGATTCTGTAAATAAAACTGCTTATGAAAATATAAGATGCCTCTCATCTGCTTCATCTTCTCCTCTAACAATGCTAACCCTGCGTGGATAAGCTCTGCTAATTACGTGCCCAGGCTACTGCGGTCCCTGGGTCGTATTCCATTTGAGACACCGGCTCCTGGAGGGAGAGAAAAAGAAGGGGGCTGTTGGCTTCCCAGTTTCAGTGAATGTCTCAACATTCATCTCGCTTTCAGGCCAAGGGAGCCAGCGTTTGTCCACAGACAGCTTTCCGGGTCATGTGGCCAGCAGGACTAAACCGTTTCTGGTGCAATGGAACACCGTGATGGAAACCAGAGCACACAAAAATGCCGTTTACCTTCCAGCCGCAGTGGTACCTGTTTATCTACTTGCCCTGGTGTGCTTTCAAACTGCTAGGTTGGCAGGAGCTGGGACAGAGCAATGGGAGCTCACCCTGTCGCGGGGATTCTAACCGCCAACCTTCTGATTGGCAAGCCCAACAGGCTCAGAGGTTTAGACCACAGCATCATGTTAAGTGTCCATGTTAAGTGTATGGGCACCAAGGAAGGACACACCATATTTTGGAACGAATATTTTTCAGCCCAGTGCCTGCATTCCTTTGTGTCCTCATGAGAAGCAGTATGACTTTCTCCTAATATACATATCACCGCAAAGCAATTTCCATCTTGTATGATTTTTTAAGAATTATATGCAGTTTTATGCACACTTTACCTCCACATATGCATTTTAGGGATAGCTCAGCCACTAGAGTAGGAGACTCCTAGTCTCAAGGTCATGGGTTCAAGCTCTACGTTGAGCAAATGATCCATGCATTGCAGGGATTTGGACGAGATGACCCTTGTGGTCCCTTCCAACTTTACAAATCTGTGATTTCATGGCCGGATAACTGCATCGCAAAATTCAGGAAGCGCAAATTTTGAAGGATGGTTGTGTTTCAGTCTGGGCATTGTTCCCGGAAGCGTGAATCATGTTGTTGTTGTTTAGTCGTTTAGTCGTGTCCGACTCTTTGTGACCCCATGGACCATAGCACGCCAGGCACTCCTGTCTTGCACTGCCTCCCGCAGCTTGGTCAAACTCATGTTCGTAGCTTCGAGAACACTGTCCAACCATCTCGTCCTCTGTCGTCCCCTTCTCCTAGTGCCCTCAATCTTTCCCAACATCAGGGTCTTTTCCAAGGATTCTTCTCTTTTCATGAGGTGGCCAAAGTATTAGAGCCTCAGCTTCACGATCTGTCCTTCCAGTGAGCACTCCTTCAGAATGGATAGGTTTGATCTTTTTGCAGTCCATGGGACTCTCAAGAGTCTCCTCCAGCACCATAATTCAAAAGCATCAAATCTTCAGCGATCAGCCTTCTTTATGGTCCAGCTCTCACTTCCATACATCACTACTGGGAAAACCATAGCTTTAACTATACGGACCTTTGTCGGCAAGGTGGTGTCTCTGCTTTTTAAGATGCTGTCTAGGTTTGTCATTGCTTTTCTCCCAAGAAGCAGGCGTCTTTTAATTTCGTGACTGCTGTCACCATCTGCAGTGATCAAGGAGCCCAAGAAAGTAAAATCTCTCACTGCCTCCATTTCTTCCCCTTCTATTTGCCAGGAGGTGATGGGACCAGTGGCCATGATTTTGGTTTTTTTGATGTTGAGCTTCAGACCATATTTTGCGCTCTCCTCTTCCACTCTCATTAAAAGGTTCTTTAATTCCTCCTCACTTTATGCCATCAAGGTTGTGTCATCTGCATATCTGAGGATATGCATATCTGCATATCTGAGGTGAATCATGTAGGTTCACCTTTAAACGTGAACTGAATTGAGTTTCTCCCCCATCCCTACCAACAATAAAGATCTCCTGGCCGCTTTGCGGTGATTACTTACATATCAGGTTAGTGTCATTCCCGCTGCCTTGCCTTTCCAGATGCAAACAGGAATGTTTATTATTCTGCCTCTCAAGAGCAGAGCTCAGGACAGCTAAAAATACCCTCTGATTTCTTTCTATATTTATGTGATGTTGTTTTCACGGGCTCTTACGAGCAGGAACTGGCAAATGGTTGCAGGGGGGAGGTGTGAAGAGGCTCCCAAATAAAGGCAGGTCTGAGCTTGGCCTCCCACACAGAGAAGATAGCAGAGTGCATTGAAATATATGCAGCAAGGGCATATCGTCGACACACAACAGGCCTGGGTTTCCTGGCAGTTCGTGTCCATTTTTTAAAAAGTGTGCAAGGACGCAGTGCGGGCAAAAGCATAATCTCACTTGTAACCTTCCCGCATTTTGAGCACCGATCAAAGATTCTTGCCTCAGCGGGATTAATCGCACATTAACAGTTATCTATGCAAAGCGCAGGTGTCAACCAGAAATGAAATATCATGATTTTGAGTGCGGAGGGATTAATCCAGAATGCGGTAGTTAGACTGGTGACTGGGATTGGCCACCGCGACCATATAACATCGGTCCTGAAATACCTACATTGGCTCCCAGTATGTTTCCGGGCACAATTCAAAGTGTTGGTGCTGACCTTTAAAGGTCCAGTATACCTGAAGGAGCGTCTCCACCCCCATCGTTCTGCCCGGACACTGAGGTCCAGCTCCTAGGGCCTTCTGGCAGTTCCCTCACTGCGAGAAGCAAAGCTACAGGGAACCAGGCAGAGGGCCTTTTTGGTGGTGGCACCCGCCCTGTGGAACACCCTCCCACTAGATGTCAAAGGAAATAAACAACTATCTGATGTTTAGAAGACATCTGAAGGCAGCCCTGTTTAGGGAAGTTTTTAATGACTGGTGTTTTAATGTATTTTTAATCTTTTGTTGGAAGCTGCCCAGAGTGGCTGGGGAAACCCAGCCAGATGGGCGGGGTATAAATAAATAAATAAATTATTATTATTATTATTATTATTATTATTATTATTATTAGTGCTGTGAAAAAGGTGGAGAGAGGAAAGTTTCCCCCTCGTTCCCTTAACAGAAGAATTCAGGGCATCCAATGAAGGCGAACAACACTGGAAGATTTAGGACAGTCAAAAGAAAGTGCTTTTCCATACAGTGCATAGTTAAATGATGGCATTCGCTCCCACAAGATTTAGTGATGACCACCAACATGGAGGACTCGAAAAGAGGATTAGACAAATTCATGGAGGACAAATTGATGAATGGCTACTAGCCGGGATGGAAATGTTCTACTTCCGGTGCATACTTTCTAACATTCAGATGAAAACAGGGACATTCCTCACTCCCCACCAACTGACCCTCCTCAACCCCCCCCCCAATTTTGTCTCCCACCCTCACAGAACATTTTTTATCAGAAGAATTGACACAGCAACAAACGCTTCACCTCTGCTCTTTGGTAGATTTACAAAATGAAAAACACACACCAATAAATAATTTTAGAACGGGGCAAGATTAGGTGCACATAGTGGACTTGTAGTAAAGTTAAAACATACTGGGAAATGATATATAATGAATTGAAAAGGATGTTCAAAATCACTTTAATTTAAAAAAAAAACCAGAAGCTTTTCTTTGGGGAATTATAGGGACAGAACTACTAAAATTGTATAGGAGTTTATTTATGTATGCTTCTACAGCATCAAGAATGTTGTTGTTGTTGTTTAGTCGTTTAGTCATGTCCAACTCTTTGTGACCCCATGGACCGGAGCACGCCAGGCACTCCTGTCTTCCACTGTCTCCCGCAGTTTGGTCAAACTCATGCTCATAGCTTCGTGAACACTGTCCAGTGCCGGCCCTAAGGCAAGGGTGGGTGGCGAAATGCGCCAGGCCGCATGGGGGGCGCCGCACCGCGCCCTCCCGCCGCGCTGAGAAACAAGGTGGGGGGGGTGCCGGAGGGATCGTCGCACCACGGCGCCAGGGCGCCTGATATGCTTAAGACGGCCCTGACACTGTCCAACCATCTCGTCCTCTGACGTCCCCTTCTCCTAGTGCCCTCAATCTTTCCCAACATCAGGGTCTTTTCCAGGGAGTCTTCTCTTCTCATGAGGTGGCCAAAGTATTGGAGCCTCAGCTTCACGATCTGTCCTTCCAGGGAGCACTCAGGGCTGATTTCCTTCAGAATGGATAGGTTTGATCTTCTTGCAGTCCATGGGACTCTCAAGAGTCTCCTCCAGCACCAGAATTCAAAAGCTCTCACTTCCATACATCACTACTGGGAAAACCATAGCTTTAACTAGACGGACCTTTGTCGGCAAGGTGATGTCTCTGCTTTTTAAGATGCTGTCTATATTTACAGTAGATCATTAAATGAGCAAGTTAAATGAATTTGGATAAGAAGAAGATATGAAAAAATAAATTTGAGGAACCGCAGAAAGAGAGGGAAGGAAGTCAAATTTTGAAATGTTAAATGGATTGTAATATTAACAAAATGTATAAATTTGAAAAATATAAATAAAAAAACTATGAAAAAGATTAGATGCGCATGCACAAAGCATAAAAATAAATAAATCAAGACTCCTCGTGTTCTGCTCCCCCTTTTTCGCCCACCCAGGGCGGCCCTGTAAAGGTAAAGGTAAAGAACTCCATGGCGGTTTGTTGTTTAGTCGTTTAGTCGTGTCCGACTCTTCGTGACCCCATGGACCATAGCATGCCAGGCACTCCTGTCTTCCACTGCCTCCCGCAGTTTGGTCAAACTCATGTCCGTAGCTTCGAGAACACTGTCCAACCATCTCGTCCTCTGTCGTCCCCTTCTCCTTGTGCCCTCAATCTTTCCCAACATCAGGGTCTTTCCCAAGGATTCTTCTCTCCTCATGAGGTGGCCAAAGTATTGGAGCCTCAGCTTCACGATCTGTCCTTGCAGTGAGCACTCAGGGCTGATTTCCTTCAGAATGGATAGGTTTAAGTCCAGTAAAAGGAGACTGTGGGGTTGCGGTGCTCATCTCACTTCAGGTCAAGGGAGCCAGCGTTTGTCCACAGACAGCTTTCCAGGTCATGTGGCAAGCAGGTCTAAACACTTGGCCGTGGGACAGTTTGCTCTGGCAGATATCTCAGTGGACTGTGTAGGATGATGTTGAGTTTCTGTGTGTGTGTGTGTGTGTGTGTGTGTGTGTGTGTGTGTGTGTGTGTGTGCATGGGCGTACCCAGCGCAGGGCAGTAGGGGCAGCTGCCCCCCTAAAAGCAGGGCTGGCACATGAGAGCTGTGCTGCCGGCGGGGCTGGTGGGCAGAGGCAGAGCACAGCCCGGCGGAGCGTGAGATCGTGCTCCCGCCCACCGTGCCGTGCCCTCCCTCCAGCTCCCCGTCGTGCCCTCCGGCAAGGCCAAGCACGGCAGGGAACCAGAGAGCGTGGCGGGAAGCTGGAGGGCGTGGTGGGCGGGAATGCCGAACTCGCGCTCCACTGGGCTGTGCTCCTCCTCCGCCTGCCTCTGGAGACTCCCCTGCTGCTGCGAATCCTGCTGCTGCTGCCGCCGCCGGCCCCCTCGCCCGGCAGCCATCGTGCTCCGGCTCCTCCCCCACCCCGCCCTGCCCCACCCCGCCCCATCATACACACTTCCTTCCCTTCTCTCCTGTGCCTTGGCCCCGCCCCTTGCCCTCCCTAGTTTTGATCCTGGGTACGCCCCTATGTGTGTGTGTGTGCAAATGGTTGAGAAATTACTTCGGCTGGCATTTTAATATGACTCTCCCTAGCCTGCACTTCCAGAACTGATATGCAAACAGAGACACAGCTTTCCTTCGGGATTTGTGGTTCTCCAAATTCCGCAATGCAGTTCTCCAACTAAACATGGGTACGAAACTGTGTACATTAGAAGTGTGCATAAATGCAAGGTGTGACCAGAAAGTTCGGTGAATGGTCACAGAAATCAGACCGCGGGAAATATTTGAACATACAATCGGCATCGGAAACCCACGAAATGCTCGCAATGGTGTACGGAGATGAGGCTGTAACTCGAAAGTGGTTTAAACATTTCTGTGAAGGGTGGCAAACCATTGAAGGTGACCCTCGGTCAGAACGGCGGCAAACGTTGACAGAGTTTGTGAGTTACTCATGTGGGACCAGCGTTTGTCCGTCCGAATGATGGCGGAAGAATTGCATATTCCACGTGAAATCGTTACTGAGGTTACTGAGTTGTCCCACCCTCCATAGTCTCCTGATCTGGCCCCACCAGATTTCTTTCTTTTTCCAAACCTGGAATCTGCACTGAAAGGGCACAGATTTTCCAACATTTCACACATCGAAGCTGCTGTGACGTGGGAACTGGAAGCAGTACGAAGAGAGGACTTCTTCAGAAGTTTCCGACAGTTCTACGAACATTGTCAACCGTGCATTGTATCAGAGGGGTCCTACTTTGCAAGCCTCTAAGTTATGTATGTTCAAATATTTCTCGCTGTCCGATTTCTGTGACCATTCACCCAACTTTCCGGCCACACCTTGTATGAACGTGTAAGGGGGAGGGATTATAGAGAACCCTCCCCCCTCATCAGAAGCAGCCCGTCTCCCAGCAGTCATGAGAGCGAGGGGTCTGAATGGGGAAGTCAGGAAATGGAGGTGGAGTGCCAGGGCTCTGGCAACTTCCAAGAGCCCCTGCTCCATAGGCAGGAAGAGAGGGAGGCGGAAAGAGTGGACAGGAATAGGTCAGACAGAAGACCCGTCCCCCCCCCCGATGCCGGAATTGAGGAGGAGGAGGAAAGGGAGGCACTTCTCAGTTCCGAGGCTTTTATGCTGGTCCCGAACGCGGAGGGGGGTAGTGTAGGAATCTGACTTGAGCAGGTAGACATGGAATGAGCAGTCTGTTACACTGTAAATAATGTGCACCAATAAAGACATCTGAAAGACAAGCATGTGGAAGGTCGTTACTCAAGAGTAGTCACATCAACCCTGACAGAACGCATTAGTGACAATAACATAAAAGAATGAATTGGATTAGGGGAAATTGCAAAAAACATAAATAAAAATGTATGCTTTGTGAGATGCACATCATTTGCACATGTATATTATGTGAAATGCATAGGAAATGCATGCGGCTTTTTTAATGAGAACATATTTTTGTCCATTAAAAAATCGCAAACTGATGTGGTGGAAATGTGGTAAAATGAATTCGAGTTTGGAAAGCTGCAAAATAGAGAGAAATCGAAATGGACAGGTTGGTCTGTTTCTCTTTGTGTGGGAATTTCCTTTGATTCCCCCTTTGCAGGCTGCAAAACCTTCTGCCTCCAATTTCGCCTCCTCTTGCAAAACCCATCATCAACATCATCATCATCATCATCTCGTCCTCTCCCGCAGAACGTGCAACATGATCTCAGTAATCTCTTGCTCTTTCCCTGTACCCTTTCCAGTTCTGTTATAATCTTTCCGTGTGCGTAACAACCTCTGATTTATACCAGCACCGGAGCCCTGCAGCCTTTCTCTCTCCCCCCCCCCCCCAAAATCTCCCCACCTCCTTTTAACACTGCACCTGCATTGTACGGCTAAAGGCTTCGGGGATTGCAATAACTCTCCGCAATCTCTTTCCCAGGCAGTGCGGTGTGCAGTTCAATCCCACTTTAGGAGAGATTTCCCCTTCTGCTCCTTAACAAAAAAAATTGCTTCAAGTGATGTTAGAAGCCATCAGTTAGCCAGATGCTGAAATGAATGGGATGGAAATCCTACCAAAATGTTTGTGATATGCTCTGTCTCTTCGCTTAGCACATGCAATAGTGGAATCTTTGCTTTCATGCCTATTAACCATGTAATTTCTGTTTCAGCTTGAAGCAGGTGATGTAGCCGGGTGCATTCCTTACCAATCACAGAATCATAGAGTTGGAAGGGGTAGGGTTGCTGGAATTTCCTGGACATAAACAGAATACCGCAGTCAGCAGCAGTGTCCAGGTGGAAATCAGGAAAATGTCCGGGGAAATCCGGCAACCCATGTTGTCAGTGTCGCCTTTGCCGATTTTCCATAAAATTGTGGATTTACAAAAAAAAACCCAAAACCCAACAACTTTGGGCAAAACTTTTTTAAAAAGCTCAACCGCTATCAAGAGTCCAGTCCCCGGATTGATAACACAGTGAGCGTAGTTAATTCAAAAGGATGATTTGTTGTCAAAATAAACAGATAGCTCTGGATGGCTTTACACAGCCTCCGCACTAAAATCAATATGACCATAGCTGCCAAGTGTCCCGTATTCCCCGGGAAATCCCCATTTTTCCAGCTGTTCCTAGCTGAAAAAACATAATTTTTGTCCCCCCCCTGGTTTATTCTGGTGCGGCGGCCATTTTGGAACTGGGTGGAGCATGCTCAGAAGCGACTTTTGATGTTGCTCTGCCCAGTTCCAAAATGGCTGCAGTGCGACTTCTGGCACGGTGGCCATTTTGGAACTGGGCAAAGCAGCATCAAAAGTCACTTCTGAGCATGCTCCGTCCAGTTCCAAAATGGTGGAAGCACTACCGGGTACTTCCGGTCTGCTACTTCCGGCCTGGTCCCTTATTTCTCCGACAGCAACTTGGCAGGTATGAAGATGACCCTTCTGAAGACTGCTTCCAGCGAGGCCAGAAACAATGGAACTTTTGCTTCCTAGGTCTTTTGTTTTGCTTCCTATCTTGCAGCCCTCCCATTCATCGAGACCTCGGACTGAGTGGGTCAGCGCCTTCCTCTTCCCCATTCTCTGAGAGGCTGTCTCTTAACTCTTTCCCGCCTGTTGGTGCTTCTGGTGAGCGTTGACTGTGGTTTAATCTCAGCCATTCCCTTATCAGCCGGCATTCCGAGGGGCGGGAGAATAGGCACTAGCCGATGCTCATCCTTCAAGGCAATTAACCCTCTTTGTTCCTGGCTGCTTTCTTCAGTTGGCAACAACCCTTCCCTGGGAGCTGGCTCATTCATGACAACCACTTTTCTGTCTGGATTTTCACTGCTCGAAATATGCCAACCCTACCCACGGGTCCCCTAGTCTAACCCTCTGCAATGCAGGAATCTCAGCTAAAGCACCCATGACAGATGGCCATCCAGCCTCTGCTTAAAAACCTCCGAGGAAGGAGAGTCCACCACCTTCCGAGGGAGTCTGTCAAAAAGTTCTTGCTGTCAGAAAGTTCTTCCTGATGTTGAGTTCGAATCTCTTTTCTTGTAACTTGAAGCCATGGGTTCGAATTCTACCCTCCAGAGCAGGAGAAAACAAGCTTGCTCCATCTTCCATGTGACAGCCCTTGAGATATTGGAAGATGGCTCTCGTATCTCCTCTCAGTCTCCTCTTCTGCAGGCTAAACATACCGAGCTCCTTCGACTGTTCCTCATAAGGCTTGGTTCCTAGACCCTGGATCATCTTGGTTGCCCTCCTCTGCACACGTAGCCATTTAGGATGAATTCCTCTGTTCAGTTTTCTGCTCCATGAATTTCCAGCCATAGCCCTTTCTACCATGAATATATCCAATCCGATTTAGCCATCCGATTTGGTTGCAATCTCCGCCCCTCGCAGAAGCACGTTCCATACTTAAACTTTGCACTGTGTGAAGAAAGACTTTCTTTTATCTGTCCTGAATCTTCCAAAACCCACCAATTTCTAGGGTTACGAAACAAGGAGGAAAACTTTTCTCTACCATAAATAATTTTATAAACCTTCTATTGTATCACCGCTTGCTCGCCTTTTCTCTATAGCAGGCACCCCCAAACTTTGGCCCTCCAGATGTTTTGGACTACAATTCCCATCTTCCCCAACCACTGGTCCTGTTAGCTAGGGATCATGGGAGTTGTAGGCCAAAACATCTGGAGGGCCGCAGTTTGGGGATGCCTGCTCTTTAGTCTCAAATACTGCGGCTGTTCTTCATACGGCAGTTGCTCCACCCCCTTGATCATTTTGGTTTCCCTTTTCCGAACATTTCCCAGCTTTGCAATATCCTTTTGGAGGTGAGGAGACGCCAACCGCAAAGAGTATTCGAAAAGCAGTCTCGCCATAGATTTCTACAACAGCATTAGGATGCCAGCAGTTTTATTTCCGATTCCCTTCCTCGTAATCCCATTTGCCTTTTT
This sequence comes from Zootoca vivipara, assembly GCF_963506605.1. NCBI lineage: Eukaryota > Metazoa > Chordata > Lepidosauria > Squamata > Lacertidae > Zootoca > Zootoca vivipara. The sequence goes on from NC_083279.1 coordinate 94,970,447, forward strand.
CGCAGCTGCCAAACACTGGTTCGACCTCTTCCCCAAGCCACCTACTATAGCGCAAGACCATTTATTTTGATGGGCCTACTCTGAGTACGGTTTTATTGGAGTTTGCCGTACATATTAATGAAGCATCAAGGATATATTAGAGCCATGCAAACGTAATATCTTCTGTGCCCCTTCACCTTCTGCAAATGGAAGTGCATTTTGCAGGGAGAGAGTCATTTTTGGACGGAGAGAGTTCAAAATGGATAAGGGAGGAAATAAGCATCTATGCTGGCTGAGGACCAGAGAATTCCTTGGGCTTCCTGGAAGCCATTAACACCCTCTCCCATATGCTATCTCTTGACATTCCTGCGCTGGTTTTTTTCCTCTGAGGTGGCCACAAGTCAGCAGCTGCCAGTCCAGCCAGCTGTCTTCCAGGTAGAGTCATGTTCACACCCTTTTATGTGGTGCCGCAGTGCAGACGCTTGGAGGCGTTTCATGCCTTGCGAGCAGAGCTTTCCCCCTTCAACGTGGACTTCCGTAACATCCTGGCATCGAAATGAGAACTCAACTAAGTGTCTCCATCCATATTTTATAACTCTTGCCACCCGAGTCAGGTCTGCAGCATCGCCAAGTTGCATGGCTTGTGCCAGGCTTGTAAAACCCAGCAATTAGCAGGCCCTTCTGCCCCCAGGGACCTAGGTGGTGCTGTGGGCTAAACCACTGAGCCTAGGGCTTGCTGATCAGAAGGTCGGCGGTTTGAATCCCTGTGACGGGGTGAGCTCCTGCCAACCTAGCAGTTCGAAAGCACATAAAAATGCAAGTAGATAAATAGGAATCGCTACAGCGGGAAGGTAAACGGCATTTCCGTGTGCTGCTTTGGTTCACCAGAAGTGGCTTTGTCATGCTGGCCACATGACCTGGAAGCTATACGCCGGCTCCCTCGGCCAATAATGCGAGATGAGCATGCAACCCCAGAGTTGGTCACAACTGGACCTAAGGGTCAGGGGTCCCTTTACCTTTACCTTCTGCCCCCAGGATCCTAGGAATATGCCCAAAGAGGCAAACCTCTCAATTATTTCACCTTCTCTTACCGCAGGTAGCAGTAACAAACACCAAGCTGCTTGACTCTTAGAATCATGGAGTTGGAAGAGACCACAAGGGCCATCCAGTCCAACCCCCTGCCAAGCAGGAAACACCATCAAAGCATTCTTGACGTATGCCTGTCAAGCCTCTGCTTAAAGACCTCCAAAGAAGGAGACTCCACCACACTCCTTGGTAGAAAATTCCACTGCCGAACAGCTCTTACTGTCAGGAAGTTCTTCCTAATGTTGAGGTGGAATCTTCTTTCTTGTAGTTTGAATCCATTGCTCTGTGTCCGCTTCTCTGGAGCAGCAGAAAACAACCTTTCTCCCTCCCCTATATGACATCCTTTTATATATTTGAACGTGGCTATCATATCACCCCCTAAACCTCTCTTCTCCAGGCTAAAAATACCCAGCTCCCTAAGCCGTTTCTCATAAGGCATCGTTTCCAGGCCCTTGACCATTTTGGTTGCCCTCCTCTGGACACGCTCCAGCTTGTAGTCCCAAAACATCTGGAGGGGCAAGCTTGGCCACCCCTGTCCTGAGTAAAGCAGGATGCAATGGCAGGCTGATGAAACAGTAAGACGCCAGGGGCATCTTAGCCATAGAGGCTAGTGGCGCGGGGGAACCACGACGCCAAGTTCTGGAGGGCGCTGGAGGGCGCCACGGAAGAGCTGGAGGCCGGACGCGGCGCCTCCCCACATCAGCTCACCGCCCTCGCCCGCCTCTGCCATGCCGAGCAGCACCCGGAGCCTCCGCCCCATCGGAGCACTGCCCGCCTGGAGGGTTGCTTCTTGCCTTTCCCATCTCTCCCTCGGTGAAGGGGCCCTCAGGGCATGGCGGTGGGAGCTGCCAAAGCGCCAAGATCCACCACGACATGTGCGCGCTTCGCCAAACCCTTGCAGCGCGTGAGGGTTGCCAGGAGGCGGCCGGCTGCCGAGGGCGAGCCCCAGAACCTCCGCCTCTTCCCCGCTGTAAAAAGGTGAAATGGGGAGGGGGGTGCCGGAGGGATCTTTGAACCACGGCGCCGGATATCCTTGAGAAGGCCCTGCTCTTAGCATCACCTTCTGCTCAGTGCTCACTGTGAAAACCCAGTTCCTGTTAGCACCCTGATCTCTGACCTTACTGTTTCATCAACCTGCCATTGCATCCTGCTTCACTCAGGGCAGTGGAGGCCAAACTTGCCCCTCCAGATTTCTTGGGACTACAATTCCCATCATCCCTGACCATTTGTTCTGTTAGCTAGGGATGATGGGAGTTGTAGTCCCAAAACATCTGGAGGGCCGAGTTTGGGGGGTGCCTGGACTAGGTGACCCTCAGAGCTTCCTCTGACTCCACAATTCTATGATGCTGTGAATGCTTCCCCACATCGTAACTCCTTGTGCACAGAAATCTAGCATACATATATCAAGGGGAAAGCCCAGGTTTAGGGGGTGCAAGAGAGCTTCCCTCCACCTGTTCCAGCAGAGTCATTCCGATGGGGTTTGAAGCACATGCGCAGGGCCGGATTTAGGTTTGATGAGGCCCTAAGCTACTGAAGGTGATGGGGCCCTTTATATGTCCAGCTGTCCTTTGTCAACAACAAATGGTCGCTGTTTTTTGTGTTGAATATATGCTATGTGGTAATTTATGGACCTAATAGGTATCTCAAGCCATTTGCACATGTTGCCGTGCAACCAGTCCATGCGGAATGTAAAAGGTAAAGGTACCCCTGACCGTTAGGTCCAGTCGCGTACGACTCTGGGGTTGCACGCTCATCTCGCTCTATAGGCTGAGGGTGCTGACATTTGTCCGCAGACAGCTTCCAGGTCATGTGGCCAGCATGACTAAGCCACTTCTGGCAAACCAGAGCAGCGCACAGAAATGCCGTTTACCTTCCCACCGGAGCGGTACCTAGTTATCTACTTGCACTTTGATGTGCTTTCAAACTGCTAGGTTAGCAGGAGCAGGGACTGAGCAACGGCAGCTCACCCTGTCATGGGGATTCAAACTGCCGACCTGATCAGCAAGCCCAAGAGGCTCAGTGGTTTAGACCACAGCGCCATCTGCGTCCCTTCTATGCAGAATGTAGGCACCCTATATATAGAAAGGAGCAAACCAGTGATATTTTAGGGAGCAGGCTAGCAGGCGGGGCCCATGACTTACATCATAGCCTACACAACACAAAACACTGTTGCTGTATGTAGATTTTATTTTATTTGTTTTTTATCTTATATTTTGGAAATGTACATCTAGTTTTTTCCCCTTTTAATATTTTTTTGGGGGGGGCCAAGAGAGTGGGGGCCTAAGCTATAGCTTGTTTAGCTTATACGTAAATCCGGCACCGCACATGAGGGTTTCTAAGACAGAAGGCTTTAATGAGAAGAGAGACCATAGACCATAGAATCATAGAATCATAGAGTTGGAAGAGACCACAAGGGCCATCCAGTCCAACCCCCTGCCAAGCAGGAAACATCATCAAAGCATTCTTGACATATTCCTGTCAAGCCTCTGCTTAAAGACCTCCAAAGAAGGAGACTCCACCACACTCCTTGGTAGCAAATTCCACTGCCGAACAGCTCTTACTGTCAGGAAGTTCTTCCTAATGTTTAGGTGGAATCTTCTTTCTTGAAGTTTGAATCCTTTGTTCCGTGTCCACTTCTCTGGAGCAGCAGAAAACAGATCGGTGGGAGACCATCTGCCCAAATACCATGGCCAATGGCCCAAGACAAATCAGAGTTGTCCAAAAATATCTGAGTGGCACCAGGTTGTGGGTTAGCTGCTTTGGTACTCAGCTCACTTCCAAGGCATGGAGAAGAGAGGGAGAGAGGGAGAGAGGGAGAGAGGGAGAGAGGGAGAGAGGGGGAGAGGGGGAGAGGGGGAGAGGGAGAGGGAGAGGGAGAGGGAGAGAGAGAGAGAGAGAGAGAGAGAAGAGAGGTACACTGCAGAGCACATGTATGTGTGTGTGTGCAGGCCCCACATTGAGAAGCAAACGCTGTATTTGCATACTTGAAACGAAAACGAAAACACACATTACGCCCACAAATGGCATCCCTCTGCCGTGCTTACTCACCCAAATGAGAGCTGCCCCCAGCTCCTCAGAGGAGGAGGAGGAGGAGGAGTTGGCTGCCATATGCCCTCCATTCAAGAAGGATGAGTAATGGCATGCCCAAACTCAAGCCACCCTGAACGCTTCCAGAAAAGAAGCGATCCGCATTCGCCTGCGCGGAGCTCTTTATTTTCACAAGTGTTTAGCTCGCCACGAAAATTCAGTTCTGTTTATTTATTTATTTGCTTCTGTTCCGGATGCGCGCGAGAAAAGCCAAGTACCTCCTCTGCTTCCGGGGACAAGATGCAGAAAGGGGGCACAAGGCTGAACCCCGTAAGCCAATTCTGGTTTTCATTGAGTATCTCAGCCATCTCTCTCTCTCCCCCTGATTCAACAGTTGTATAACACCTCTGGACCCTGGCCCAGAAAACGTGTGGTTTCTAAATGAAATATAGAAAGGGGTGTGTGTGTGTGCAGAATAACTTTTGTGCCAGGTAATTCCTCTGAAATGTAGGTGGCCCAAGAAATTGGCCTCGTCCCCATTTCATACTTTTAAAATGACTTGACGTTGGTATATTCTGCATGAACTTAAAGGCATTTAAGTAGCAACTCCGAAAGGGCATGTCAGCAACCCCTTAGCTGCTAATACCCATTTGTGATAATAAAAGGACTGAGTCAGGAATAGTTGGCTGCCAGAAGGCAGCATTTCAAATAGTACCAAAAAATAAAATAAAAGAGGACAGGTTGGTTTTGCAGTCCTTTGAAGGATTTTGGTGGAGGTGCTTTTTTTTTTTTTTAAGGGTAGGAGGCCATGAAGGAAATTTGAAAATGGGCATGTGGACTATAACATATTTTAACATTTCCTGTGTAAAGAGTTTAAAGGTTACCGGTTAATTATTATTTTTCCAATAAGCATTTAAATGGTAATGTCCAGGAGTTAAATATGGTCATCAAAGGTTTCGTCTCTCATTCTGAGTTTGGAGGGAAGGGGGAACTGGAGGAAGGGGAAGCTTTTAGAAGTTTTATTTTTTTAATTTAAAAAAACCCTCATTTGCCCTTTTTATGAGTGCATGCCTGTCAATGAGAATACTTCTCACAATTGCTAATTATGTCTTGTAATAGGGGTGGACCAGGTGATTTTGGAATCAGCTTGCTGGTTCCAATTTGTACGCAAAAGATTAAACCCTATGTGAGGGACAGGGGATATCGCGAAGTCCCTCCCCTCCTGAGTTCAAGCCCGTCCCCGAGCAAAGGGGAAAGCAGGGAGAGTTCCGATTCCAGTGGGGAAGCAGGAAGTCGTGTCCGAGGCTCAGGCAAGGTAGAGGAGCCAGGGTCCCAGGTGGGACAGGAAGGGGCAAGCAAGGGGGGAAGACCCATCCCTCCAACTCCAGAATTACGCAGGAAGAGGAGGGGCAAGAGGATGGGTCTGCCAAAGCTTTTGTGTTGGAGAAAGACGCGCCAAAAGCCATTAGGAGGTTCTGAAACCGACTGACAACATCGCTCCGTGTAAATAGCAATGACTTGAGCACTGTAAATACGCAGCACCAATAAAAGAATAAAATGCAGAGCTGCGTAGCGTCGTTACTCTGAAGTAGTCCACTCCGGCCACTGTGACAGCAACCTCCTAATCATTTTTGGGCTACTTCGGAGTTGCCGGGATGAGCGTGTCCGAGGCGGAGAAGTGGCGGCAGATCGCTGAGCAAGCCCAGCTAGAACGGCAACAGCTGTCGCTGCAGGCGCAGGGAGAATTGAAGGCAGCTAAAGAGGAGACTAAGAAGGTCCAGGACGACCGGCTACAACTTGCGGAACAGGTGAGAGAGCTCCAGGAAAAAGAGCAGCATTTAAGGGCGGTGGCGGTAGACCTCCAAAACAAGCTGGATGCAGAGAAAAACAAGGCGGGAGGGGCTCCCCAAGTCCAAGTGCTGCCAGGAAGGAGAGCAGGGACCCTTGTAAGCAAGTTCAATGGAGACCCGAAGGAGTTTCAGGGCTTTGAGACTGAGATCGTGTATGCTCTTGAGCTGCACCAGAATGAGTTCCCCGATGATGAGCACAGAGTAGCGTTTATTGTGGAACATCTCACCGGAGCAGCCAGGGAGTGGCTAAGACCATTAATCGCAACCAAGAATCCTTGCATGAAAAATGTCCAACAATTTCTAGAAGGTTTGAGGACGATGTATTCGTCCGATAGTCATTTGGACCAGACTAAGGAGGAACTGCATAATTTACGCCAAGGAAATATGACAGTTCGCGCATATTGGGCGAAATTCACCATGCTGGTGCACAGACTGGGGTGGGTTTTGGATTCGCCTCCCATGCAAGCTGCGTTTTACTTGGGTTTGAGCGAGGAGGTGAAGGATGAACTCTCGAGAGGTCCAAAGCCCAGTACTATGGATCAGCTGAGCAAAGCAGCTCTGGCGGTGGGGGTGAGGCAGGAATCCCGGTGGAACGACAAGCAAGCGACGCGCGCAAAGCGGGCTTGGTTCCCACGGTCGCAGGAGAAGCCACTCCCTCAACAACCCTTTCAGGCCACGCCTGGAGCCAGCCAGGACCAGGAGCCCATGCAGATTGATAGCGCGCGCGCGCGGGCTTTTCAAACCCCAGCGGCGCCAAGACGCAAGGAGGGAAGGGGCGGGAATTGCTTTCTCTGCAACTCACCCCAGCATCTCGTCAGAGACTGCCCACATCGCAGGGAGTGGCAAGGAAAGGCGGGAACGGTGGTGCCCTCCCCCACTGACGCAGCACCACAGCAGGGAAACGGGAAAGCCTGGCTGCAGGAGACAAGGGGCAGCAGCCAGGCACAGTCAGCAGACAACAGCCCCAGCCCGCCCACCCGCACAGAGAGGTGCAGAGCCAGCCCACCCCTCCCAGAGCAGGAGTGGTTCTAGAAGTGACGCTAACGCTCCCAAATGGCTATCCCCTGACGGTCCTCGCCTTAATTGACAGTGGGGCGTCCGCCAACTTCTTCTCGAGAAGCTTTGCAGAAGAGCACCAAATCCAGCTTTTGCAGTTGGATTTTCCTCTGCACGTAGCAACCATTGACGGCAGGGAGCTGCTGGGAGGGGCCATCACACATCAAACCCCCCCCATGAGAATGACGGTGGGAAGGCACTCAGAGACACTGGCGTTCAACGTCACCACCATCTCAGACCCCCCCATCGTCTTGGGCATGAGCTGGCTGGCGCGCCACGACCCCTCCATAAGTTGGCATCAGAGATGCATCACTTTTGGATCGGACTTTTGCCTGGAACATTGCATGCAGCACCAACCAGGGGAGGGGCCTCCGATAGCCACGGTGGCCACCATGCACGTCAAAGGGGGTGAGGCGATACCCAAGCCGTACTGGGACCTGCAGGAGGTCTTCAGCGAAGCGGAGTCCGACCACCTACCCCCACACAGGTCTTTTGACTGCCAGATCAACCTGGTGCCAGGGGCAACTATACCCCCAGCCAAGCTGTACGCCATGTCAGACCAGGAGCTGGAGGATCTGCGCGCTTTCATCGACAAGAACCTCAAGCGGGGGTTCATAAGGGAAAGCAAGGCAGCAGGGGGCAGCCCGGTCTTCTGGGTGGACAAGAAAGACACGCAACAGCGCCGTCTTGTGGTGGACTTTAGACGGCTGAATTCGGTGACAGAGCCCGTGGCTTTCCCCATGCCCAGAGTGGATGATCTCCTGACAGCGGCACGCAGGGGCAAGATTTTCACCAAGCTGGACCTAAGGGGGGCGTACAACTTGATCAGGATCCGGGAAGGAGATGAATGGAAAACCACGATGTTCACGCCTCTGGGCTCTTTTGAATATCTGGTGATGCCCTTCGGTTTGCAAGGGGGCTCAGCATGCTTCCAGGCCTTCATGCACCACGTCCTGGGGTCCCTCCTCTTCAGGAAATGCTTGGTCTTCCTAGATGACATCCTTATCTACTCGAATGACCCAGTGCAGCATGTGAAAGATGTCAGAGAGGTGTTGCAACGCCTGAAGGAGAACCACCTGTATGTGAAGCTGGAGAAGTGCAAGTTTCACACCAAGGAGGTGGACTTCCTGGGCTACAAGCTGTCAGACAAGGGGCTGGCGATGGACAAGGACAAGGTGCAGGCCATCCTGGACTGGCACAGCCCCAGGACGCGCAAAGATGCCCAACGCCTACTAGGCTTCGCTAACTTCTACAGGAAGTTCATCAAGAACTTCTCTCGCGTTACGGCTCCCATCACGGACTGCCTGAGAGGCAAGCAGAAGTTCAAGTGGACACCAGAGGCGCAAGCAGCGTTCGAAAGCCTCAAGAGAGTGTTCGCCTCAGACCAAAACCTGTTCCATGTGGTGCAGGACGCGCCCCTACGCATTGAGACAGATGCTTCTGAAAAAGCTGTGGGCGCAATTTTGTTGCAACTGGACGCCAACAGGGAGTGGAGACCCTGTGCCTTCTTCTCCAGGAAGCTGACACAGCCTGAACGCAACTACACAGTGTTTGATAGGGAACTTCTTGCGATCTACGCTGCGTTCCAGCACTGGCGACACTTCCTGGTGGGCGCGAAGCACCCCATCCAGGTGTGCACAGACCACAAGAACCTGGAGTTCTGGAGAACTGCCAGGGTGCTCAACCAGCGGCAGATACGGTGGGCAGAGTTCTTCTCGAACTTCAACTTCTCCATCCACTACATCCCGGGGGAGCAGAATGTCAGGGCGGATGCCCTCTCCCGCAAGCCAGAGTACATGGAGGAGGAGGCGCCACCAGCCCCAAGGCACATTTTCCCCCCGTCGGCATGGTCCTGCGGAGCAGCTGTGGTGAGCGAGGCAGAACTCACAGCACTGACGGCAGCGGATGAATTTGCCAACCGCATCTTCAGAGAACTGAGAGGGGGGAGGGAGCAGGCAAAAGACTTTGCAGAACGCAGAGGGCTGCTTTTCTACAAGGGTGCGCTGTACCTACCCACCACCCAGCTTCGACGTACGGTCCTCAAGCAGATGCACGACAACCCTACAGCGGGGCATTTTGGAAGGGACAAAACCGCTCACCTAGTCATGAGACACTTCTGGTGGCCAGGGGTGCGGGAAGATGTTCGAGACTATGTAAGGGGCTGTACCACCTGCCAGCGGGCGAAGGTGGTCAGAGCAGCGCCACCAGGGTTGCTGGAGCCCTTAGCCACACCACACAGGCCGTGGGAAGTGGTGTCCATGGACTTCATCACAGATCTGCCTTCGTCCAGGGGTAAGACTGCAGTGTTGGTGGTGGTGGACCTTATGTCCAAAATGTGTCACTTTATACCGTGTGCCAGGGCAGTCTCGGCAGAAGAGACAGCCAAACTGTTTGTTGATCACATTTTCAGACTGCATGGATTACCTTTAAGGGTTATTTCGGATCGTGGCCGCCAATTTGTTTCCAGGTTCTGGCGGCGGCTCATGAACCTCCTGCAGGTGGAGGTCAGCTTGTCGACGGCTAGACACCCGCAGACCAACGGACAAGCGGAGAGGGTCAACGCCATTCTGCAGCAGTACCTGAGATGCTACGTCAGCCAGCGGCAAACGGACTGGGTGGATCGCTTGCCACTAGCAGAATTTGCCTACAACAATGCAGTGCACGTCTCCACAGGGGTGTCGCCCTTTAAGGCCAATTACGGGCGCGACCTCAGATCTTTCCCAGAGAGGGAGAGGGAGGAGGAGGAGGAGGAGGGCCCACAGGCTGAGGATTGGGCAGAGGAACTGGAGACGGTGCACCAGCAGCTCAGAGAACACTTGGAGAGGGCCAAGGAAGCGTACAAAAAGGGGGCAGATCGCCACAGGCGACAAGGGGAGGTCATCAGGGTGGGGGACAAGGTGTGGTTGTCCTCGGAGGGCCTTCCCACCAGAGGGAGGTGCAAAAAGCTGGCACCCAAAAGGCTGGGCCCCTTCACGGTCACGCAACAGGTAAACCCGGTGGCATACAGGCTGGCACTGCCAGAGGACATGAGGGTGCATCCAGTGTTTCATAGATCGCTGCTGTCGCCGTACAGGGAAAGCAGCAGGCTCCGAGACAGCGAACAAACCCCCGAGGGAGGGGGGGAGAGGGAAGGCAGGGAGCAACTCAATGAGGCCACGGCCATCCTGGATTCAAGGTGGGGGGTGGGGGGACTGGAGTACCTCATGGCATGGGAGGATGCTCCACCGTCCCAGAATGAATGGGTCCCAGCCACTCAGATACAGGAGGAATTCTTGGTGGAAGAATTTCACGCCCTCTTTCCCCACAGACCCAAGCCCTGGCACATGGAAAGGGAGGGGGAGGAGGAGGAGGCACGGGAGAGCAGCTCACCATGGCGCTGGGAAGCGGAGTTTGAGGAACCAGAGGATGAGGTATGGGTGTCACCGAGATCCACCCAGTCAGAGGAAGGAGCAGATTGGCAGAACGTTTTTACCCCCACCAGCTCTGACGCCACGGACTTTTTGGGATTCCCGTCAGCCCAGGCGGAAGGGGGGGGCTCGCAGGACTGGGGGGAGGTATTCACACCAACGGGCTCGGAGAGCACTGAGTTCTTAGGCTTCCAGTCGTCACCGACACATGGGGGGGGCCTGGGGAGGGGTGAAGGAGAGCTTGGGAGGGGGGTGGATGTGAGGGACAGGGGATATCGCGAAGTCCCTCCCCTCCTGAGTTCAAGCCCGTCCCCGAGCAAAGGGGAAAGCAGGGAGAGTTCCGATTCCAGTGGGGAAGCAGGAAGTCGTGTCCGAGGCTCAGGCAAGGTAGAGGAGCCAGGGTCCCAGGTGGGACAGGAAGGGGCAAGCAAGGGGGGAAGACCCATCCCTCCAACTCCAGAATTACGCAGGAAGAGGAGGGGCAAGAGGATGGGTCTGCCAAAGCTTTTGTGTTGGAGAAAGACGCGCCAAAAGCCATTAGGAGGTTCTGAAACCGACTGACAACATCGCTCCGTGTAAATAGCAATGACTTGAGCACTGTAAATACGCAGCACCAATAAAAGAATAAAATGCAGAGCTGCGTAGCGTCGTTACTCTGAAGTAGTCCACTCCGGCCACTGTGACACCCTAAATGACTTGTGAGTCCCAAATATTCACATGGACCTCCCTGTGCTCTAAAATCAGCGTCAGGCCTATCTGGTGTTCCCTCCTCAGTCTTCTTCTACTTTGGTGATCACTTGTAGCCGAGTAAGATTGTCTTCCATAAACACAGTTTTAACAGTGAGTCCGTAAGTGACTGTGGAGGCCAATTCTGGATCCACACATCCTTCCACAGTGGGGACATTGGTTTCTGAGCGGGAGTTGATCATGGTGTGGATTTGCCAAGTGTGCCTTCCTCTTAGTGCGTTTCTCCCTTGTGTTCTGAGTTTTGAGTGTCTTTAAAGCCCATGAAACCTTTGGTAAAGGCTGTTGTCCAATTGGAGCGCTCGCAGGCCAGTGTTTCCCAGTTTTCAGTGTTTATACTGTCTTGAGACAGTCTTTAAACCTCTTTTGTTGACCACCAGCATTACGCTTTCCATTTTTAACTTCAGAATAGAGTAGTTGCTTTGGAAGATGATAATCAGGCATCCACACAACATGACCAGTCCAACAAAGTTGATGTCCAAGAATCATTGCTTCAACACTAGTGGTCTTTGCTTCTTCCAGTACCCTGGCATTAGTCCAGCTCTCTTCCCAGGTGATGTGTAATTTTTTTTGGAGACACCATTGATGGAATCTTTCAAAGAGTTGGAGATGGTGTTTATAAGTGGCCCACAAGGCCCACCTGGTGGTCCCTCCCCAGTAGGACGTACAGTATATGACATGGGCCCCCAGAAAGGGCCTTTTCAGTGGTGGCTCTCAATATGTGAAACTTGCTCCCTATCAAGGTATGTCTGGCCCAACCTCTCTATGGTTTCCTGGCTGGAAAGCTTAAAGCCTGCTGCCACTGACACATGGAAGACAGGTTGAGAAAAGGATATATGAACTTGCCCCTCCCTGTATGTAGTTTGACCAATCTTGGCTAGGAGCGGCTAGGAGCTAGGTGGAGTCATAGATCTAAAAATAAAAAAAAGCGTAGACTTACACACACTGGCCAGCTTCCATTTTGATATGAAATGTTTGTTTTGGGCTTCTCAGAAGTATGTAAAAGCAAGAAACAGGTGGGAGGACTCTGGCCCGCAATGACACCCACCTGAGAGGTTCTGGAACTGCACTGTGGCATTCTCCGGCTGAAGAAAAGCACTGTAGGGCTTGAGGTCAGACCCTCACTGGCACATTTACCTGAGGAACCAAACGCCTCCTATAGGACCACAGCAGTGCAGAGAGTTCACCAATCTGTAGGCGGTGAAATGGAAGAAGGTTGCCCACCTTCAGACCATAGGTCCTTTGAGAATCTAAAGCTACCTAAAAGCGGTGGAGCCTGAGAGAGGTCTTCTGGGGAAGGAGGCTCAAAAAAAAGATCTCAACCTGCTCTCAGCTTTGGTGGGAGCAACTTGTTCGCTTGGAGCTTTCCGTGGTCCTGAAACGTCTGGCCTGCCTTGCTGCAGGCATCAGACCTCACGCCCACTTTCCACCTGAAACCATGCATCAACTAATCTGGTGCACCCAGGCGCTTGGATGAAGCCATCAAGTGAGCAGGCAAGCCAGCAGGGCCGGCCCTGTCATGAGGCAACATGAGCCAACTGGCTCAAGTGGCAGGTGGTTGGGATAGCCCTGCAGCTGTTTTTCCTCAGACCTCTGGCTGTTGGAAGACGGGGCATTTGTTCTGCATATAGTCAGTAGTGCTTAGTTTGTTTTTTGGTTGTTACTTTGTCAATGTTGTTAATATTGTTTTGTGGGTGATGAGTGCTCTAAGGCTCTGTGAAATCTAATCTAATCATCTAATCTAATCTGATTTTTATTGTGGTTGTTCTGTTTAATCTTTTTTGTTGTTAATAATGTTTTACAGAAGCTGGTTGCTTTCTTGAGGATTTGCTAATTATTTTATATAATTTTAAGTTGCAATGGTGATGTTCTACTATGTTATTATTTATTGCATGTAAACCGCTTTGTGGCGCAAGCGAGTGAAAAGTGGCATAGAAATATATTAAATGAAATGAAGTGAAATATACCCACTAGTAATCACTACCTCCCAGCCTATCCTACCTCATAGGGTTGTTGTGAAGATATAACGGGAAGGGGAGGGACTATTTACGCTGCCTCAAGCTTCTTAGAAGAAAAGGCGGGATATATATGTTGTAGACAGTGCCGGATTTACGTATAAGCTAAACAAGCTATAGCTTAGGGCCCCACTCTCTTGGGGCCCCCCCCCCAAAAAAAATTAAAGGAAGAAAAACTGGGTGTACCTTTCCAAAATATAAGATAAAAAACAAAAAATAAATAAAACCTGCACGCATCAACAGTGTTTTGTGTTGTGTAGGCTCCTATGATGTAATTCAGGGAATTTCAATGATCAGCCACCCATCCAGTTTGAAACCATACTGGACCCTGCTTAGCTTTGCAAATCTGCTAGCACTTTTTTTGCTGCACCACTGGGAAGTCATTGGTCTCTAGGCTAATCCAGCAGGCTGTTCTAAAGGAATTCCAATAAGACCATTCCAATACAGTGGAACCTCGGTTTATGAACACCTCGGTTTATGAATTTTCGGTTTATGAACGCTGCGG